>NC_060954.1:41011776-41013803 GCF_022045245.1 Lucilia cuprina
TAGAACTGAACTAGAACTGAACTAGAACTGAACTAGAACTGAACTAGAACTGAACTAGAACTGAACTAGAACTGAACTAGAACTGAACTAGAACTGAACCAGATCTGAGCTAGAACTGAGCTAGAACTGAACTAGTACTGAACTAGAATTGAACTAGAACTGAACTAGAACTGAACTAGAACTGAACTCGAACTGAACTAGAACTGAACTAGAACTGAACTAGAACTGAACTAGAACTGAACTAGAACTGAACTAGAACTGAACTAGAACTGAACTAGAACTGAACTAGAACTGAACTAGAACTGAACTAGAACTGAACTAGAACTGAACTAGAACTGATCTAGAACTGAACTAGAACTGAACTAGAACTGAACTAGAATTGAACTAGAATTGCACTAGAACTGAATTAGAACTGAATTAGCACTGAACTAGAACTGAAGTTGAACTGAACTAGAACTAGACTAGTCTACAACTAAACTGACTACAGTTCTGCCAACAGACTTTTTTAGACTACGGACTTGAATATAGTCAAGACCAAAGACTAGTCTTCAATCAAGACTATAAATCAGCCCATAGTATTGACTGCTAGTTAATGAAGTCATGAAGTCATTGGTTCTATAGTCAAGACGCGTATATATTGTCTATTTTAATGAACATATGTATGTATAATAAATACCTTAGAAATTTTTATCATAATTCAATTATTTTTTTTTTGTATTTATGAATTAAAACTTACAAAAATTCTTTTCAACCAAAAATGTGTCGAAAAACGAAAAAAAAAAATGAAAGTGAATCCACACGTGCGCATTGCAAAGGTGCGGAAATAGTTTTTGTCCATGTTTATCAACATTTGTTGCTGTAGTTTGGCATCATTTTTTCAAATTATGCTATTTTTTCAATGTTGTTGTTGCTGTTATTTGTGAGAGTGTATTTATTTATTTGTATCTATGAGTTTTATTTTCGGTTTATTTGGTTTATTTTATTTAGTTTTTTATTTTGTTTGTTTTTGGCTTGTTATACAAAAATGCAAATTGGACACCCCACTAAAAAAAAAAACTAAAAACAACAACAAAAAATCGATTTTTTATGTGTATTTGCAATGACTGTTGTTATTGTATTAATCTTGACCCGGTCTGAAACGTGACCGCGCTTCTTGTTGTCTGTGCACATTGAAATAATTTAATTACTTTTTTGTTATTGTTGTCGTTGTATTTGCTATTTTTATTTGTCAATTTTATTTTTCACTTTTTTTTCGAGTGTTTATAAAACAAATACAAAGTTGTGGTGTATTTTTTTTTTTTTTTTTTTTTTTTTTGTAAATACAACAAAAATATTATATTATTTTTATTATTATATCTAGTATGTTGTACTAAGTTATTTTTAAAACAACAAAATAAAAAAAAAATTGTGAGAAAACAATAATGCCATTAAAAAGTTTTTTCCTAAGTAAACATTTAGACAGTCCATGACATACAGAGTACCTAACACCCGCTTCAATTTTAAAAATGTGTTTTTTTTTTCGTTCACCTTTAAAATATGTAGACGTACTAACAAAAAATAGATGTCTGACATTTCCTCCTACCTCCGACTAGTTAAGACAGCCACTTGAAATGTCAAATTACTTTAAAGATGTCATTTTTTTCTTAACATAAAAATCTTAAAAATAAATTTAAGAATTTTTTGAATAATATTGTTGTTAGATATATTTTAAAAGAACTTCAAACATATTTTTAAGCTTTGTTTTTATTCTAGATATTATTTAGAATTTTATGTTTTAGCTGTACCATTATTCAAACTATTTTAGGAAATATGGACTCTATTCTTTAGGTTGTTTCTTTATGTAAAACTAAGTTTTCTTTCGTTATTCATGCATTTGAATAACTCTTAGTCTTGAGTATAGAACTGAACTAGAACTGAACTTGAACTAGAACTGAACTAGAACTGAACTAGAACTGAACTAGAACTGAACTAGAACTGAACTAGAACTGAACTGGAACTGAACTAGAACTGAACTAGAACTGAACTAG
>NC_060954.1:41013903-41084316 GCF_022045245.1 Lucilia cuprina
TATAGACTAGACTATAGACTAGACTATAGACTAGACTATAGACTAGACTATAGACTAGACTATAGACTAGACTATATACTAGACTATAGACTAGACTATAGACTAAACAATAGACTAGACTACAGATTAGACTACAGACTAGACTATAGACAAGACTGAAAACTAGACTATAAACCAGACTATAGCCTAGACTATAGATTAGATATGGACTAGACTATAGACAAGGCTATATGCTGAACTATAGACTATGCTATAGGAAAGACTATAGACTAGGCCATAGACTAGTCTATAGACTAGACAATACACTAGACTATAAACTAGATTATAGACTAGACTATTGACTAGACTGTTGACTAGATTATATATTAGACAATTGACCAGACTATAAACAAGACTATAGACAAGCCTATGCATTAAGTTTAGACTAAACTGCAGTCTAGAGTACACAGTAGACCGGACTATAAAATAGACTATAGACTAAAGCTTGATATATAGATAGACTGTAGCATAGACTATAGACACTACTGTAGAGAAGACTAAGTATAGCCATGCTTTATACTGGACTATTGTCTAGTCTTTAAGCTAGACTATAGACAAGTCTATAGACTAGACTATTGATTAGACTCTAGACTAGACTATAGACTAGACTATTAACTATAGCCTGGAATAAAGATAAGACCGTAAACTAGGCTATAGATTAGATTGCAGACTAGACTAATGATTAGACTGAAAACTGGACTACATACTACACTATAAGCGAGACTATAGCCAAACCTATAGATGGACTAAAGATAAACTATAGCCAAGACTATAGACAGGACTGTAGACTAGACTATAGATTAGGTAATATATTAAACTATATGCTAGACTATAGACTAGACTATCGTATAGTCTATAGATATATCTAAAATAGTTTTATTACTATTTTTTCAAATTTTTACAAGTCTGGAAATTTCTTTTCTATAGCCTAGCGTGTCTTTGAATATGATTAGTTCCGGCTAGTTAGTTTGCAATTGCGACTCCCAATTTCTAAGAAATCAATTGGTAAAAATTAATTAATTTCAAGTTCAAGTAAGTAGCTGACTATATTTACAAAAAATAATAACTGTTTTTTTAAATAAATTGACTAAGCACACACAACAACGTAGTTTTACTTATTGCCATTTGCTTTTTTTCAAATAATCACGAGAACTAATTCTATAATATATTATATTTTTTTTATTTTTATTCATTTATTTACTTTCATATCGTTTAGATCAAAACAGAATTTTTCCATATCCATTATAATATTTGTGTACGTCATCTGGTGTACTCTACAGTTGAGAAACAGAGAGACAATGACTTTTAAAACGGAGTCAGTAAATAGTTAGTTTTTTTCGGATTTTTTATACAAAATATTAGTTTCAATAATTTTAGAAATACACAGGAAAAAATCATGAAATATCAGAGTTGGAGTAGAAAATCAAGCGAAGCGGCACCGGGAAAATTTTAAATCAAACCTTAGATTTTTCAATATAAGTTCACGTAGTACCAACATAATCCACCTAATATACCTCATATACCTCCTTTAATTTATATCTATTTCTTTCTTTTTCAATAAAAGCACATTACGGGGTAAAAAGACAAATTACACATAAACTAATATTATAATTAAACCATATTGTAGTAGTAAAAAAAATGTAAATTATATACACACAGAAGCTAAAAATTGTTTATTATAACAAAAAAAAAAAAACTAAACACTCCCCCACAATTATTGCTACATGTCTATACAAATCGTTTTAGAACGGTTTGAGAGGAGAGGGTCTTACGCAAAAAATTCCTTATAATCTCATAAACACAACATGACTCCACAACAAATGGCGTTAAAAAATCTTGCAAATATTTATAATTAATTATACATACTTATTGCTATTATTTTACACACAATTGTTTGTATGTAAATAATATCGAAATATGAAAAATAAAACTTACATTTCAAACATTTTATTGCATTTTTGTTTAAACTTTTATTAATTGTAGAAACATACCTGCAAAAAGAGAAAATATAAAAATAAATTATTATAATTAATAATAGTATTTAATTCATTTAATAATTAATTGTAGTATTTATATTCAGGGTGCTATAAACTAATTGTTTAATAAATCATATTAGATCATTTGATAAACTTGTTTTAAACTTAAGGTCTACAAAAAAAAAACAAAAAACAAACCCTTAAACTTATTAAAGTCGTGATTGCGGATTAGAGAATGTAGTTTGATCTTTCTGAAGCAGCACTATTTTTATTAAAGTTTGAATTCCTCTGTATGTTAAACCTTTAATTAGAATCAAAATGTGTAATGATTAAACATTACTTTTAATATTTTCGATTAACCTGATTTTAAATTCGCAACTTCTAGATGACATATCTAATAGAATTATTACTGATTTATATATACTAAGATTAGACTATAGACTAGACAACATACTAGACTATAGACTAGACTATAGTCTAGTCTATAGTCTAGTCTATAGTCTAGTCTATAGTCTAGTCTATAGTCTAGTCTATAGTCTAGTCTATAGTCTAGTCTATAGTCTAGTCTATAGTCTAGTCTATAGTCTAGTCTAGTCTATAGTCTAGTCTATAGTCTAGTCTATAGTCTAGTCTGGTTCAGCTAAAAGTGATTCACTGATTTGTCAATAGACTAATCACTCGAATAGTACATAACCAACACTTCAGAGACTAATCCGTTTACTAGTCTATAGTTAGTAGATAAACAAACTAAGAAGTAAAGTATAGCTTCGCATCGTAGACTAGCCATAATAGGCAATTCCATAATATCGTGATAAATTATTTAATAATAAGAAGATGAAAAAGTTGACAAGTAATTCAGAACACTTTATGCCAAAATGAACGCAAACTAAGTGTTCACATCAAATTTAATTCATTTAAGTAAAGTTTAAGTTCTGCAATAGAAATTTCGAGCACATGATGATCAGTCATACAATGTGTCATTGTTTATTATGCAAAAAAAAAAATCTCTTCTCAATTTCAATACTCACTTACGTTCTCAATGTAGGTTTTTAATAGTATCGCACACAAAGAATTTTCAAAAATGATTATTTTTATTTCAGAGATGAGTGAATGAGTAAATTACGTCCTCCCTAATATGTTTATTTAATGTATCATCAGTTTATGTATCTATAAATTTATACGATTTGTATTTATTTGTCTGCAATATAAAACTGCATTATGCATTTCATAGTTATGTAGACACACAGGGACACAGTGTAAAAAAATTATTAAAATATGTAAATGAAAAAGTAAGCTTATTATTGATATTATTAAAATATTTATCACAGTATTTGAAAACTTGTGGTAATGTTGTAGAAATTTTGAAGCGTTATTAAACCGCTATTTGATTTTATTCCTCATCGCTACACTGTGCCCACTCTTCATATTAACCATATTTATAAAAAAAACAAATGAAAATTTCATGTTTAGTAATACAATATTAATTTTTTTTGTTTCTCTCAAATAGTATATATTTTATTTGCACATTTCATTGAGTAGCAGAAGCAGAAAAAAAGGTTGGCGTTTCAGATTAAATATTTGTGAATTTGAATTTGATGCGAGGAAAAATATTTTTAAAATTGGCATTAATTTTGTGCAAAAAAAGTTAAAATAAAAATATTCAAGATTTTTTACAATATTAGTCATTCATATTTGTTTTCTTTGCAAAAGAGATGAGATAAATTAAATTATACAATATTGTTTTTTTTTCGAAGGGGTTGGTATCGTTTGATTTGATTTTTGAAGGTAAATGTCTGAAAGGCGGAAGAGAGAAAATTATAAAGAAAAATACTAAAACATCAGCGTTAAGGTGTCACCAGACATCTAGACAACAACAATGTGATGGTGTTGATGATTATGATGATGACGGCTTAATAAACAATAATTACATGCAATTATAGATGTTTTTTAAACTTATAACAATGTTTGTAGGAAAGAATTTTGGGTTTGTGCCCATTATTATTAAGAGTTTTAAAGGTTCTTTTTGGGTTTCACAAAGTGTCTAGAAATGTAATGTAATTTGGTTTAATTTCAACTGACCTATTTTTTATGTGACATAATAATTAAATATTTCATCATCCACTTAAGTATTGGAGGAAACCAAGGGAAACAGTACATGAAAGTTGGAAATTTGCATACGAACTAACAATCTAAGTAACTAACCAACCAACTAAATAAATAACTAACTAACTAACTAACTAACTAACTAACTAACTAACTAACTAAGTAATTAACTAAATAAGTAAGTAACCAACTAAGTAACTAACTAATCTATCTATCTATCTATCTATCTATCTATCTATCTATCTATCTATCTATCTATCTATCTATCTATCTATCTATCTATCTATCTATCTATCTATCTATCTATCTATCTATTTATCTATCTTTTTATCTATCTATCTATCTATCTATCTATCTATCTATCTATCTATCTATCTATCTATCTATCTATCTATCTATCTATCTATCTACCTATCTATATCAAAGAACCGAAGATATACCAGATGTAAAGCATAACAATCTTTTGAAAAATATACTTCTTTCAACTTTAAATAAAGTTGTCTTGCTTGTGTTTTAAGATATATTCAGATACAGGGTGGTTTAATCCTTTAGTATAATAATATAACATAATAGTATAATAATATTGCATATCGATTTTTAGGGGAGGTTAAAGTTAATCAAATTTTTTAAGCTCTTACAAGGCACTTGTCGTTTAATGTGCCAATAGCGAATGTTAAATTTATTTCTAGAAAATTATTTCTTAAAATATTCTTACAATTTTAAAAGCTTTCAAATAGAAAAATATCGTTAAAAAATTTTCGTACAAAGTTCAAAATTTTATTTACCTGTGTACGGATTTCTCTTAATTCCATTTATATTTAAATTTTATATTTTCTTAAAATTCATGAAATATTTCTTTTTTTATTATTATTTTTGAAAACTCATCATCAGCAGAAAAGCACAAAAAAAGTATTAATTGGCATGAAAATAAAGCAAATTTTAAACGTGTAAATAGACAATTTATTTTTGAAATTATAATCGTACACCACCATCACCAACGAGAAAGAAAACAAATGTATTTTTATCTATTTTTGCAATGAGTATTCGATATTTATAGAATATTTTCTTTTTTCATTTGCAAATGAAATAAATTGAACTAAAAATAAATGCTACGAAATAGAAACAAATTTCAATTTTGGTTGTAATTAAAATAAATGGGAAAAATTAGGTGTGATAGGAAATTTAAGTAGAAGAAAAATAACTTAATGGAAATGTAAGAAAAAAAAAAAGAAATTTATTAAATAACTTAGGAAATGCTTTTTAGAATTTATATTAAAATAAGTTATTTTAGAATTAGAACAATTTAATAAAATTACAAATTATGATGAGAATATCAAAGAATTTCAACACTTAAGTAATTCATGCTCTAAAGGACATCAAAATAGAACGCACAAGCAAACTATGTGGAAAAAAATGTAAATAAAACTTTATAGACGAAAAATTTTTACAAAAATTTTGCACTGAATTTGGAAAAAAGTTGCATATTGAAAACAACTCACGTTTTCTAACAAATCAAACCATAAAATATTTGACTTCAAGTGTTTAATTTTGAAATAATTTCCATAATTTAAAACAAAATATGTTTTTTTAATAGTTATTAAATTTCGCAAGCAAAAATTTTAAATTTAACGTAACACAACACACACTTATATGTTCTAAAACATTTTTTGAATTTTAATTATTCAGGTGTGATATGATTTGAATTGGTTTCTTTAAGTAGCAGCAAGTTTTAAAACCACAACCGGTTGTTTTGATTTGATTTTTTTCTATTTCAAATTAATTAAGTTTAATTAATATTTCAATATAGATTTTTTTCAAATAAAATTATGCCAAAAGACAAGCAACGAAGCCGCCAACCAACAGCAGCATTAACTGGCCTGGTCGCACAACCGTATGAAGTCAAAAAATATATCTGACACATCAATTAAACCACATTTTATGTAAATTTTTGTTTAAATAATTAAAAAAGTGTATTATTGTTTATGTTAGTATGTGTTTATTAATTATATAAAAAAAATTATGTATTAAACTAAAACAATTTGCAGAATAATTTAACTATTTGCATGTATCAATATAGACTAGATAAATTGCGTTGATTTTATTAATTTAATTGTATGAAAATTATAATAATAAAGAAGAAAAAAACAGATATTTAATTTGAAAGTAAAAGTTATTATTAATTTAAATACGTGTTAGCAAACTAAAGAGTTAAAATGACATGTATATTAATAGCTTAAAGCTGAGACATATGACGTTTCTATTGCTTGATTAAGAGATTTAATTATATGAAATTATGATGTGTTTTTAATTGTCAAAAATTTAATTCGTATTGCAGAAACTTAGCAGCAATTGGATTAATATAGTTTTAAATGTAGATCAGTTTTAGTAATAGAAGATCAGTCTATAGTCTTGACTAAAGATCAGTGTATAGTATTGACTTCAGATCAGCTTATATAATAAACTATATACGCGACTATAATTTTCTCTATAGATTAATCTATATTATATAGATCAGTCTACAGTCTTGACAATAGACCAGTCCATAGTATTGACTAAAGATCAGTCTATAGTCTTGACTATAGATCACTCGATAGTCTCGACAATAGATCAGTCTATAGTCTTGATTAAAGATCAGTCTTAAGTCTTTACTAAAGATCAGTCTTAAGTCTTGACTATAGATCAGTCTATAGTCTTGACTAAAGATCAGTCTTGACTAAAGATCAGTCTTGACTATAGACCAGCCTAAAGTCTTGTCTATAGATCAGTCTATAGTGTTGACTATAGATCAGTCTATAGTGTTGACTATAGATCAGTCTATAGTCTTGACTATAGGTCAGTCAATATTCTCGACAATAGATCAGTCTATAGTCTTGACAACAGATCAGTCCATAGTTTTGACTATAGATCAGTCTATTGTCCTGACTATAGATCAGTCTACAGTGTTCACTATAGATCAGTCCTTTGTCTTGACTATAGATCAGTCTACAGTGTTCAATATAAATCAGTCCTTTTTCTTGACTACAGCTTAATCTATAGTCTTGTAGTCTTGACTATAGATCAGTCTATACTCTTGACTATAGATCAGTCTATAGTCTTGACTATAGATCAGTCTATAGTCTTGACTATAGATCAGTCTATAGTCTTGACTATAGATCAGTCTATAGTCTTGACTATAGATCAGTTTATAGTCTTGAATATAGATCAGTTTATAGCCTTTACTGTAGATCAGCGTATAGTCTTGACAATAGATCAGCGTATAAACTTGACAATAGATCAGGGTATATATTTGATTATAGATCAGTCCATAGCATTGACTAAAGATCAGTCTATAGTCTTGACTAAAGATCAGTCTATGGATCAGGATATTGGCTATAGATCAAGCTATAGTGTTGACTATATATCAGTCTATAGTCTTGTCTATATATCAGTCTATAGTCTTGACTATAGATCGTTCTATACATTGAAAACTAATTTCGGTTCCAGGAAATAATACCATTCGAGAAAAGTGATATAATTTTCAATCATTTTAAAGCTTTACGCTGCTCTGTATGAGTTAAAATTTTTCGATTCAAGTGAAACAAACAGTAATAAAATCGAACAAAAAAAAAACAATAAAAATTTCATGACGTTGAGATAATTATTTGCAACCACTGTTTTCTATTTAAAAATTTATTACATTTTAATTTTTCTCAAGTCACGGTATAAACAAAAAAAAAATGCAAATGTAATATTCTATTTTATATTCTAAATAAAAAATAGCTTATTTTTTAAACAAAAAATATATTTCTGAATGAATTTAAAAAACACAAAGTATTAAAATTTTTGTTAATTTGATTAAGGGAAAATATATTGCAAATTTAAAATGACCCTTTCCAAGGCACATACAGCATATAGTTTTATCAATTCTATGTGTAATTTTAATTACTAGTTTGAATAAAACAATCATTCAGGCACGCGATGTAATTTTTTTAACTAAATTGAAAAATTTATAAAAAAAAATAATAGTTAATGTTTATACGATATTTAATCTTCTATTTGAATGACAAGATTCATTTGATTTTTAATTTTTTTTTTTAATCAATCAAATAGTTAATGAATCTAAAATAGTTTCACATTTCAAAGGAAAAATTTGTGCACAGCGACAAAAAAAAGGAACGAAAAATCATCTTTAATTACTTGGTGATATACCCTTCAACAACAAGTACCTATTTTTGTATCGAGCAGTCTGAAGTCGATAATACAGACAAAGACTATAGAACAGTCTATAGTCTGGACTATAGAACAGTCTATAGTCTGGACTATAGAACAGTCTATAGCTTAGACTATAGAACAGTCTATAGTCTGGGCTATAGAGAAGTCTATAGTCTGGACTATAGAACAGTCTATAGTCTGGACTATAGAACAGTCTATAGCTTAGACTATAGAACAATCTATAGTCTGGGCTATAGAGAAGTCTATAGTCTGGACTATAGAACAGTCTATAGTCTGGACTATAGAATAGTCTATAGTCTGGACTATAGAACAGTCTATAGTCTGGACTATAGAACAGTCTATAGTCTGGACTATAGAACAGTCTATAGTCTGGACTATAGAACAGTCTATACTCTGGACTATAGAACAGTCTATAGTCTGGACTATAGAACAGTCTATAGTCTGGACTATAGAACAGTCTATAGTCTGGACTATAGAACAGTCTGGACTATAGAACAGTCTATAGTCTAGACTATAGAACAGTCTATAGTCTGGACTATAGAACAGTCTATAGTCTGAACTATAGAACAGTCTATAGTCTGAACTATAGAACAGTCTCTCTTTAGTACGACCATTCTATAGTCCGGACATAGAATTGTTTTTAGTCTAGACTATAGAAGGGATTATATAGACTTTCTATAGTTTGGCCAATAGAATTGTCTATAGTGCAGATTTTTAGCGAGTTCAAAAATTGTAACTTTAAAGAGATAAATTATTGAACTTGTTACCAAATTTTTTTCTTCTGTCACAAACCTCTTCCTAAAACCCACTGTAATCCTGTAGGGTATTAAAAGAAAAATACTAATAGTCATTTTTATTAAATGGAAATTAATATTAAACAATAAAAATTATTGTTTAATATTTAATAAAATAGAGGATAAAAATAATAAGTCGAAACAATAATTCTATAATTAAATGATTTTAAAATTGAATGAATGCAATTTGCGCAAAAAAAAAAAAACGTTGTGATTTTTAAACACGATTCAAGTCTATTTTTAAATTTTATTTTATAATGACTTTAACAAAAAAGGCACAAAGTTCATTTTGCATTTAGTTATAGCTACAGTTTAAAATAAGGTAAAATTAACTGGCGGCTAAACGTCAACCAAATTTGGAAAAGCGGATACGGATGTGAGACATAATATGTATAAATATTCAACTGTATTTTTACACCATGCACACTTTGATTAAATATTAAACTAAATTTTGTATAAATATTTAATATTTTTATAAGTCAATTTAATAAGTAACATAAACGCATCTTAAAAACTCTATTTTGAAAGTATTTATAATTATGCTCAATTATGCAAAATTTAACTTCCTTAATTGCCTTAAAGAAACAACTGTAAACTAAAAAATATTTATGCAAATTTATTTTTTTACAAATTACTGACCCAAAAACATATTTTTTTAATATCTCTTTTTTTAATTTCATAAAAGCATCTTTTTGACTTTGTTTGTTTCCCAAAATACTTGGATGTTCATTTTATATATTAATTAGGGTGGGTATAAAGCTTTACAATCTGTTATTAAAATTTTATTTCCAAAACAAACCAACCCACTAAAGAAAGAAAAAAAAACAAATTAAATTAAAATTTGCAGTTTTTTCATTAAATTATTTTTTTGTTAAAGTTGATTGACCCCTATTAAACGGTCATTTTTATGTCGCAAGAAATGCACAACAACAGATGAGTTGTAAAATTGTTTTCCTCACATTTTTTTGTTTGTTTTGTCATAATAAAAGTGCAAATTATGACAAAAAAAAAATCAATAAAAGTTTCTTTCGTTTATAACCCCCCACGGCAACAAATTGAAAAATCAACAAGAAAATAGATGTACGTACATAATTTTTGGAATATTTTTTGCATTCAGTATAATACTTTAAATTGATATTGAGGTTATCAGAAAAAAGTACTTAATTTGGCTGATATGACGATAGAGATTTACAATTACAATAAAAATTTGTCAAAAAGAATAAACATGTTTATGCATCAGCAGCTAGAATGGTGTTCATTTGTGACAGGAAGAGTGCAATATTTTGTGAGTAAAGATTGTTAAAGGGAGATTAGTTCAAGACCTTTTAAGGTTGCAATATAATATGACATGATTCATGTATATTTTTTATATAAAATATCACTTATTTTCTTAAATAGTTGTAAATAAAGATCAATCCATAGTTTCTATTATTGACAAATTTATATTCTTGACTAGTCTACAGTTAAGACATGTCTATAGTTAATGCAATATATCAGTCAATAGTCAACACTATAGATTGTAATCGAGACAATAAATTACTCTAAAATCTACCATATATGATACTTAGTCAATAGAAAAAACTGAAATCGGTTTATGATCAATACTTTATATATATAGTCGATAACGTTCTATAGTCGAGACTACAGATCAGTCTATAGTGACAGAAATAAATCGTTCTATAGTCGAGATTATAGATCAATCGACAGTCAAAAGTATAGATCGATTAAAAGTCGAGTCTAAATATCTATCTATCATCAAGATTATATATCATTTTATATTCTCTATTTAAAGACCACTCTATAGCCTACACTATAGTTAAGTGTATTAAAAGAGCATACATACTTCAGTCTATATGATCAAGACAATTGATCAGTCTATAATCAAGACTATAGATTAATCTTTAATCAATGCTATATATCGTCCTATAGTTTAGCCTATGGTCAAGGTCGTTGTATAATCAAGACAATTGATCACTCTATATTCGAGACTATAAATCATTCTATCGTCCAGACTATAGATAATTCTATAGTGTTTACTATAGACCAATTTGTAATCATAGGTTAGTTTATTATCATGGCTATAGATCAATATATATTTAGGACTACAGATCGTTTTATAATCAAGACTATTGAGCAGTCTATAGTCATGTCTATACACCAGTCTATATTTCGGTCTATGAATCAGTCTATGGTAAAGATCGTTTTATAGTCGAGACTATAGATCGGTCTTTAGTAAAAGCTATAGATCGTTCTATAGTAATAAGCCAGTCTAGAGTCAAGTATAAAGTTCTATCTATAATCACGACTTGAAATAAGTTAACGGCCAATACTACAGAAAAGTTAATAGTCAAGAGTGCAATAGATGAGTCTAAAGTCAAGATCAATCTTTCAAGTCAAAACGGTTGATCAATTTTTATTCAAGATTACCACTATATATAATCACGACTTGAAATAAGTTTGATGCCAATACTACAGAAAGGTTAATAGTCAAGCCTATAGATCAGTGTATAGTGATGACTGTGGATCTGTCTATAGTGAAGGCAATAGATGAGTCTAAAATCAAGATCAATCTATCAAATCAAAACGGTTGATAAATTTTTATTCAAGACTATCACTATATATCAGACAATTTCAAGACAAAATTCAATACTACTTATATATCAGTTTATAGTCAGAATATAGAACAATATACTGGTTTTGTTCACTGTAGTCTATGTGAAGATTTTAGATCAATCTATAGTCAATGCTACTGATTAGTTTAAATTTTCATAGTGAATACTATACCTTAGAAGTTTCGATTAAAACTATTTATAATCTAGTACTAATAGTCTAACTTTTTGCAGTACTTACAACTAGAGAGATCTTTTAACAGAACATACCTGTAAAGAAAGAAAATAAAAATTTATAAGTAAAACGTAAATGACATTTTAATATTGATATAGATATCGGCTAAACCGATATAATTTAATGGAAGTCATACGATAGTCCAGAGTCTGAACTATAGAACTGTCTAAAGTCTGGACTATAAAACAGTCTATAGTCTGAAATATATAGAACAGTTAAAGTCTAAAGACTGTATATAGTCCGGACTTTAGAACACTTTATAGTCTGGACTATAGAACGGTCTATAGTCTGGACTATAGTACAGTCTATAGTCTGGACTATAGTACAGTCTATAGTCTGGACTATAGAACAGTGTATAGTCTGAACTATAGAACAGTGTATAGTCTGAACTATAGAACAGTGTATAGTCTGAACTATAGAACAGTCTTTAGTCTGGACTATAGAACAGTCTATAATCTGGACTATAGAACAGTCTATAGTCTGGACTATGAAACAGTCCTTAGTCTGGACTATAGAACAGTCTATAATCTGGACTATAGAACAGCATATAGTCTAGAACAGTCTATAGTCTGGACTATATAACAGCGTATAGTCTGAACTATAGAACAGTCTATAGTCTGGACTATAGAACAGTGTATAGTCTGAACTATAGAACAGTCTATAGTCTGGACTATAGAACAGTGTATAGTCTGAACTATAGAACAGTCTGGACTATAGAACAGTCTATAGTCTGGACTATAGAGCAGTGTATAGTCTAAACTATAGAACAGTCTTTAGTCTGGGCTATTATACTGTGTATAGTCTGGATTATAGAACAGTGTATAGTCTGGACTATAGATTATAGAAGAGTCTATAGTCTGGACCATGGATTATAGGTTGGATTATAAAGCAGTATATATCTGGATTATGGACAAGACTATATTCTGGGCTATAGGTAAGTCCATAGACTACTTTATTGTCTGAACTATAGACTACTTCAGTATAGACTATAGAATACTCTATAGTTTGTCTGACCTATAGTTTTTCTACTGTCTGGAAGTCATGCGATATTGGAGTCGCAATCAGTTATCTAGTCTACAGTAAAACATTCCTAATATTTCGTTATTAAACTTGGAATCAATGAATCATATTATCTAAAAATGTGTTTATATTGAGATAAACATGATGTTATGTTAAGAAATGCTCAGAATAGTAATTTGTTATGTCAACTGAATAAATTAAGTTTTATCTTCATTACTCTTTTGAGAATCATAGCAATAACAATTGCTTTGGTAATGTTCTAATTTTTAAAATATTTCGAAAAATAAATGAGAGAAATGAACTGAAAGTTAAAGCGAGAAAGTGATGATAATGTGATTCCCTAGAAGTAATTACATTATAGGTAGCAATAGTATAATAAACTTTCGTTTTAATAATTTAGCTTTTCTCATTTGTTTTTTTCAAATACAACTTATTACCTAAGACCTAATTAACTTATTACTTTTATTTGACGATTTTGTAACACATGTATAATATTTCAATTTTGAGTTCATTCACAATTTTATGTGTGTGATTAGTTAAAGTACGTATGTAAATACATAGTACATCCATTTCTTCCACATGTTTAAAATTATACACATATACGTGTACAAATCATCTAGTGTGTTTGATGGTTTGTAACCGATTTAACTATAACTATATGTAGTGTTAGCTCCACCATACCACACCAGTCCATTCCAGTACGTATGCATGTAGTTAGTTAGTTGAACTATGTGTGTATGTATGAATGAATGAATGAATGAATGAATGAATGACTGGATGTATTGAATTTAAACGATTTCACTTTCTTCATTTCTTTATTTTCTATATAGACGCGCATTCGTTGTACTCGTACTTTCGTTTAATAAAAATCTAAGCACGTCGCTTCCGATTACGCGTATTTTGTATAAATATGAGACAGTCGATGACAGCAGCAGCAACAACAACAACTACAACAGCTTTCTTGATTAACAATTGTATGGCAAATTTTATAAAACCCCAAAAACAAAACAAAAAACTGACACAAAAATGAGTTGAATTACAACGTAAAGGAGTAGTTTCCCTGAGGAACACTTTTTAATCCGTAGTTTCCAACTTTCCCAGACTGAAAAGTGTGAATTAATTTACATTTCTCTAGATTATATAAGGATGCTGTAGAGACTCTCTATTAAATTGGAAAATAATCTACAAAATTGAATCTATCCACTGATTAATATATTACTGAAACGTTTTGCCCGAGTGATATACCCAAACTACTCCCAAAACTACTGGGTATTGTTGGTGACAACAACAACAAAATTATTTTGTATGTGTCAATTAATGACGTTTGGCACACTAATGGGACAAGTTCAATTGACATGTTTTACGTTGTTTGTTTTTTTTTTACTTTACTGTATTTCTTTCTTTAGAGCAACAAACAACTGCAGCATAATCATGACATAAATTATGGCAAAATAGAGACAGACTCAATTAAAAGTTAACAATAACAACAACAATTTATAATAGAAATAAAATTATGTTATTATGCAACAATTTAATTATGTAGTTGCAATTCAAAACTATTAATTTTTTTTTTGTTTTTCAATATTTTGTTTCGAATTAATTTTAATTAAAAAAACTACCCACGCTATTTTTTACTTTATAAGTAGCAATAAATCTTTTAAGTGTCAATTTTATAAACAAATAATTTTACTTCTGTTCTTTTATATGAGTTGGGAATTCCTATGGTTCCGACTAAAAATCAGACTATAATATAGACTATCAACTAGGCTATAGTTCGGAATATAGCTCTGACTACTAGGCTGTACTTGTATGATTAGTATGTACTTGTTATAGTCCAGAATATATATTAGGCTATAATCCAGGCTATGGATTATATAAAGTTTAGAATAAGACTAGACTATAGCCCAGACTATAGACTAGATCAGATTATACACAAGACTATAGTCCAGATTATTGGCTAGTGGTCCAGAGTGGTCCAGGTCGCAGAGACTCACCCAGTGGTTGAAAAAGACTACAGTGAAATAGGCCAACGTGGCTGGTGTCCACGTAAAGCACTCGACATTCGTTCAGATAGATTGACTATTGTCTGGACTAAAGATTTGACTATAGTCCTGACTATAGCCTTGCATATCACTAGACTATAGTCCTCGCTACAGACTATACTATAGGAAACACTATAGATAAGACTGTAAACCACGTTATAGACCAAATTGTATTCTAGGCTATACATTGTATTCCAGACTAGAGACTAGAATATAGTCCTCGCTACAGACTAGAGGACTATAGATTAGACTGTAGTCCACGCTATAGACCAAATTGTATTCCAGGCTACAGAATAGACTATAATCCTCGCTACAGACTAGACTATAGGAAACACTATAGATTAGACTGTAGTCCAAGCTATAGACCATATTGTATTCCAGGCTATAGATTGTATTCCAGACTACAGACTAGAATATAGACCTGACAACAGTTTAGACTAGAGTCCTGACTATAAACTTGTCTATGGATTGTATTCCAGACTATAGACTAGACTATAGTCCTGACAATAGATTAAACTAGTGTTCTGACTATAAAGTTGTATATAGTCCTGACTACAGATAAGACAAGATAAGACTATAATGCAGACGATAAAGTAATATATTGTCAGACGATGAAATAGAATATAGTCCATAATTTTAAATAGACCTTTGTACAGAAAATAGACTGGACAATAGATGAGACTATAGAATAGACAACATGAAAAACTGGATTATAAACGATAGACATGATCTAAACTATAATCCGAACTGTTTCTATACCAGAGTATGAAGTGGACTATATATAGAGAAGTCTCTGGTCTAGACTAGATTCCAGCTTAGATTAAAAACCTTACTATAGTCTCGACAGACACACAGACAGACTGTAGACAGTTTTATTATAGACTAGACTATAATTAAGAAGATAGGCTAGACAACAGTTCAAGCTCAAGTGTAAACTTTATTAACCTTTTATTAAACCACTTATCTCCATTGTAGGGTAATTTTACAATCGTATTCAATCGAAATCAAAAATTTATTTTATTGATCATTTATGTCGTCACACACATTCATTAAGTGTTAAAAATGTATCTTTTAAAAAAAATTAAAGTTCTTAGCAAAATGTATCGCTAAGATTGTGATTGTGAGTGAGTTGGCATACAAACCGGATTTATGCAAATTATTTAGAAGTTGTTGCCGCTGCTGCTGTTGTTGTTTTTATACTCTAAATAATAATAATAATAATAAAAAACTACTCCAATTGAAACCATAAAAAATACCCAACTTAAAAACGTTAAAGACAACAACCACATACACTTTGTATATACAAATAAAGTGAATAATCTGATTTAAAAATATCTGTTGTTTAAACTTGTCGTTGTCATTCTTAAGGCACGTATAAAATTTAGCAAATATTTGACGCAATAAGCCAGTGTTTGTGTGATCTTACGTTGATTTTGCAATTTTAAATTATGTTAGAAATTTTAATAAGTGAATTTAAATGGTATATTATTTGTTTAAATATTTAAAAACGTATTTAGATAATTCTTATCTATATGTATGTAACATATGCTTATAGGAGTATGTAAAGCTAAATATTCCCAAAAGGACTCTTTAGATAAAGACACACTTATTAATTAAAGTATTCTAAAAATTTGTTTAATCTTAAACACCTGTAGTCTACGGTAAGTCTAACGACAGCTCATTAAGAAAATGTTTGTATAAAACAAAACAGATTTTATAAAAACATATTTAAACAACGACAACAAATACATAATTAAACACTTTTCAATAATATGAAGTTTATGTGTTTTTTTTTCATTTGAAGTGTTTCGCTTGTTCTTAAAACACTTTGTTTTTTAAATCACTTTAAAAACATTATTTTATTCCGTTTCGAAACAAATTAAAATCATCAGCATCATCATGATGATGATGAGATTTCTGTTTCTCTCTGGTAAAGTTGTCAATATAGATGATTTTTTTTCTAAGAAAACCATTAAATAAAATTAAAAGGAAAAATAGCAACACAAAGAAAAAGTAATATATAATTAAGTTTAAAATAGTATATTGGGTTTTAACGAATCTCAACTACAGTTAAAAAACAACAAAAGTTATAAAATAAACAGCAGTGATCGGCAATCATACTAAGCAATAATGAAATCTACGAAATATTTTCGGCAATTTGAATAGTCTATAGTCTAGTCTATAGACTAGTCTATAGTCTAGTCTATAGTCTAGTCTATAGACTAGTCTATAGTCTAGTCTATAGTCTAGTCTATAGACTAGTCTATAGTCTAGTCTATAGTCTAGTCTATAGTCTAGTCTATAGTCTAGTCTATAGTCTAGTCTATAGTCTAGTCTATAGTCTAGTCTATAGTCTAGTCTATAGTCTAGTCTAAAGTCTAGTCTATAGTCTAGTCTATAGTCTATTCTATAGTCTAGTCTATAGTCTAGTCTATAGTCTAGTCTATAGCCTAGTCTATAGTCTAGTCTATAGTCTAGTATATAGTCCAGTCTATAGTCTAGTCTATAGTTTAGTCTATAGTCTAGTCTATAGTCTAGTCTATAGTCTAGTCTATAGTCTAGTCTATAGTCTAGTCTATAGTCTAGTCTATAGTCTAGTCTATTGTCTAGTCTATAGTCTAGTCTATTGTCTAGTCTATAGTCTAGTCTATATTCTAGTCTATAGTCTAGTCTAGAGTCTAGTCTATAGTCTAGTCTATAGTCTAGTCTACAGTCTAGTCTATAGTCTAGTCTATAGTCTAGTCTATAGACTAGTCTATAGTCTAGTCTATAGACTAGTCTATAGTCTAGTCTATAGTCTAGTCTATAGACTAGTCTATAGTCTAGTCTATATTCTAGTCTATAGTCTAGTCCATCGTCTAGTCTATAGTGTAGTCTATAGTCTAGTCTATAGTCTAGTCTATAGTCTAGTATATAGTCTAGTCTATAGTCTAGTCTATAGTCTAGTCTATAGTCTAGTCTATAGTCTAGTCTATAGTCTATTCTATAGTCTAGTCTATAGTCTAGTGTATAATCTAGTCTATAGTCTAGTCTATAGTCTAGTCTATATTCTAGTCTATAGTCTAGACTACAGTCTAGTCTATAGTCTAGTCTATAGTCAAGTCTATAGTCTAGTCTATAGTCAAGTCTATAGTCTAGTCTATAGTCTAGTCTATAGTCTAGTCTATAGTCTAGTCTATAGTCTAGTCTATAGTCTAGTCTATAGTCTAGTCTATAGTCTAGTCTATTGTCTAGTCTATAGTCTATTCTTTAGTCTAGTCTGTATTCTAGTCTATAGTCTAGTCTATAGTATAGTCTATAGTCAAGACTATAGTCTAGTCTAATAGACTAGACTATAGACTAGACTATAGACTAGGCTATATAGTCTATAGTCTAGTCTATAATCTAGTCTATAGTCTAGTCTATAGTCTAGTCTGTAGTCTAGTCTATAGTCTAGTCTATAGTTTAATCTATAGTCTTGTCTTAAGTATAGTCTATAAGCTAGCCTAAAGTCTAGTCTGAAGTCTAGTGTGTTATAGTCTGTTATCTAGTCTAGCCTATATTCTGGTGTATTATTCTCTTTCTACATTATAATCTATAATCTTGACTGTAGTCTATTGTAAAATGCAGTCATTGTAATGGTAAATAGCCTAGTTCATAGTCTTGAGTATAATGTAGTTCATTGTATAGTCCAGTCTTTAGCCCAGCCTATAGTCTAATCTGCATCAAAGTACACCGTATTGTTGTAAATTCATTAGTAAAATGTTCACTTAAAATTTCATTTTACAACAAAAATTGTTCCAATAAATAGTTTTATTTAATTTATGTATGAAAATGTATTTAAAGCTACCAGCTGCAGTTTTATCTTAAAACATAAACAGTATATTTTAATAATAAAATAAAATCCTCAATTTAATTACAAATAACTACTGGCAGTCATTAAATGTAATTTTATGCTATTTTACTACCAATACTAATTGTTGTAAACCATCTGAACATACACTAACATATTTTTTAGCCATAGCACATTTAAATTGACGTCAGAGTTTTTATTTTAATTCATATATGAATATATATATATGTATAAGTAATATATTTTTTCATAAACTTTCATACCATAATCGTGTTGAAAACCGTTTGAAATACAACAAAAAATTACTTAAAAAATTAAATAAATATAAAAAATACGCATGAATGAATGTTTAAGTAAATAAAATTAAAAAATAAAATAGTCTTTGTGTAGGGCCAAAAACGGTCATTGGACGTCTGTGTCTTACAAATGGAAAAAAAAATCGCGAGTAAAAACATAATTCCAACAACTGCTCATCAAACGAATTTATTTTTTCGAATACCAAACTGCAAAAACAACTACAATATGTTTTAGTAATAATAAAACAATAACAAATTGTAAAATAAACAAAAATGATAAATTAATGAATGCACAATAAAACAATCGATCTATTAGACTATAAACGAAATGTACACTGAAAGAAATTATGTAGTTTTAAGATTGGTGGACATTCATAGAAGTAATGGATGTAATGTAATAATGATTTCTGCTGCTTATGGAACGATTCTGATGATTTTGATGAGACAATTCTGAAATCATAATTCAAGATTACAGTCCATAAGTTATTAAGTCTTTGCAGGCAATTGATTGCAACAAACACTTGGCCATTAGGAAGAAGCTAACCTGACTCCTTCTAAAGAACTTAAATATATTTTACCAAATATTGCCAATGGAAGACTTTGAATTTATAAAATTTTTTTATATTATTAACTATCTTTCAGTGTATAGCTCATAATATAATAAAACCTGTCTGCCTCGATTGCCAATGAAAATATTTCTATTTTGATTTATTTATTTTAGACATGAGGAGCTTTAAACTACGACTACAATTCAAAATAATAGTTTTAACTAAAATAATAACAACAACAAATATGCACAGTCTAGTCTATAGTCTAGTCTATAGTCTAGTCTATAGTCTATTCTATAGTCTAGTCTATAGTCTAGTCTATAGTCTAGTCTATAGTCTATAGTCTAGTCTATAGTCTAGTCTGAGGTCTAGTCTATAGTCTAATCTATAGTCTAGTCTGAGGTCTAGTCTATAGTCTAGTCTACAGTCTAGTATAAAGTCAAGTCCGTTGTCTAGTCTATAGTCAAGATTATGGTCTAGTTTGTAGTCTAGTTTATAGTCTAGTCTTTAGTGTAGTTTATAGCCTTGTTTATATTATAGTCTATAGTAAAGTCAATAGTATAGTATACTAGTATAGTATATAGTCTAGACCTTAGTCCAGCCTGGAGGCTAGTATATAGCCTTATCTATAGGTTAGTCTATAGTCTGGTCTATAATCTATAGTTTTTTTTTTAAACGTCGTCTTTAGATTAACTAATTTTCTTAAACACAATTAGGAATGACTACAACATAAGCATGTTAATGCATTATCAGACAGCAAAACCTCAAACCCATCCATCTAATAAAAGGTGAGCCAGCACAAGTGCCGAAGGGATTGACACACCATATTTGAATTATTATTGTGTAACTTTAGTTTAGTTGCATATGAGTGTATATTCGTAATTTTAAATTAAATATTCATAATTATAAATAATTTCATTTTAACTACTGACGTAGAAAATATTTTATACATTTACCCGTTTAAAATTTGTATTATTTACGTTTTATTTAGATTTTCTTTTTAACACACTTTTTTTCAAATTTGGCTTTGGTATTTTTGGGGTGCATATTTGTTGTTGTTATTATTTTAGTTAAAACTATTATTTTGAATTGTAGTCGTAGTTTAAAGCTCCTCATGTCTAAAATAAATAAATCAAAATAGAAATATTTTCATTGGCAATCGAGGCAGACAGGTTTTATTATATTATGAGCTATACACTGAAAGATAGTTAATAATATAAAAAAATTTTATAAATTCAAAGTCTTCCATTGGCAATATTTGGTAAAATATATTTAAGTTCTTTAGAAGGAGTCAGGTTAGCTTCTTCCTAATGGCCAAGTGTTTGTTGCAATCAATTGCCTGCAAAGACTTAATAACTTATGGACTGTAATCTTGAATTATGATTTCAGAATTGTCTCATCAAAATCATCAGAATCGTTCCATAAGCAGCAGAAATCATTATTACATTACATCCATTACTTCTATGAATGTCCACCAATCTTAAAACTACATAATTTCTTTCAGTGTACATTTCGTTTATAGTCTAATAGATCGATTGTTTTATTGTGCATTCATTAATTTATCATTTTTGTTTTATTTTACAATTTGTTATTGTTTTATTATTACTAAAACATATTGTAGTTGTTTTTGCAGTTTGGTATTCGAAAAAAAAATAAATTCGTTTGATGAGCAGTTGTTGGAATTATGTTTTTACTCGCGATTTTTTTTTCCATTTGTAAGACACAGACGTCCAATGACCGTTTTTGGCCCTACACAAAGACTATTTTATTTTTTTAATTTTATTTACTTAAACATTCATTCATGCGTATTTTTTATATTTATTTAATTTTTTAAGTAATTTTTGTTGTATTTCAAACGGTTTTCAACACGATTATGGTATGAAAGTTTATGAAAAAATATATTACTTATACATATATATATATTCATATATGAATTAAAATAAAAACTCTGACGTCAATTTAAATGTGCTATGGCTAAAAAATATGTTAGTGTATGTTCAGATGGTTTACAACAATTAGTATTGGTAGTAAAATAGCATAAAATTACATTTAATGACTGCCAGTAGTTATTTGTAATTAAATTGAGGATTTTATTTTATTATTAAAATATACTGTTTATGTTTTAAGATAAAACTGCAGCTGGTAGCTTTAAATACATTTTCATACATAAATTAAATAAAACTATTTATTGGAACAATTTTGTTGTAAAATGAAATTTTAAGTGAACATTTTACTAATGAATTTACAACAATACGGTGTACTTTGATGCAGATTAGACTATAGGCTGGGCTAAAGACTGGACTATACAATGAACTACATTATACTCAAGACTATGAACTAGGCTATTTACCATTACAATGACTGCATTTTACAATAGACTACAGTCAAGATTATAGATTATAATGTAGAAAAGAAGAATATACACCAGAATATAGGCTAGACTAGATAACAGACTATAACACACTAGACTTCAGACTAGACTTTAGGCTAGCTTATAGACTATACTTAAGACAAGACTATAGATTAAACTATAGACTAGACTATAGACTAGACTACAGACTAGACTATAGACTAGACTATAGACTAGATTATAGACTAGACTATAGACTATATAGCCTAGTCTATAGTCTAGTCTATAGTCTAGTCTATTAGACTAGACTATAGTCTTGACTATAGACTATACTATAGACTAGACTATAGACTAGAATACAGACTAGACTAAAGAATAGACTATAGACTAGACAATAGACTAGACTATAGACTAGACTATAGACTAGACTATAGACTAGACTATAGACTAGACTATAGACTAGACTATAGACTAGACTATAGACTAGACTATAGACTAGACTATAGACTAGACTATAGACTAGACTATAGACTAGACTATAGACTAGACTATAGACTAGACTATAGACTAGACTATAGACTAGACTATAGACTAGACTATAGACTAGACTATAGACTGGACTATTTTTAGTTGAATAACAAATTGATCGACAAATTTTTGTAAAATAGCAAACAGATTACAGATTTTCTAAAGGATTGATTTTATCTTTAAATTTTCTTTAAACTAAACTTAATAGTTATTGTTTTTATTCTGTGCTAGTGATTTGCACTGAAAATGTTTAATATATGACAATGGTATTCAAAATGATATTATTTATTAATAGAATTTAATTAAAACATATTTGGGATCATAATGAGTTTACAACAATGCATATAAACTAATTTTGCCTATAAAATTTTTTAATGGAATTTAGTTGAAAAGTGACAAAATAAACATTAGTTAATTGAATAGAATTGATGTATTTTTTTGCATTGATTTAAATAATTATCTTATCAAGAAAGTCATTATTCTTATATTTTATGTATATGAATTTTAACTTGTTTTTTTTTTTTTTTTTTTGGTTTCTTCTAACAATTTTGGTTGCAATTTTCAGTTCTCTGTATTCAATTGTATAGAGATGGCTGTGAATTTTCAACTTATAATAAACTAAAACAAAAGTGAAAGGAGTTTGTTTGGAAACTAATTTTTTTAGCTAAAGTTTTGTTAAGTTTTTCATAAAACATTTTTTACCGCAAAACAAATGGAATATGAGTGTTGGTAGTAAGAAATATTAAAAAAATAAAAATAAACGCTAAATAACTATGTGTAAAATTAATGTGTTTAGTTAAGAGTTTTCTTGACTTGAGCTGAGCTGAGAAAACATATGTTAAAATATTGGCTCATAATTGAACTATAATTGTACATAAAATATGGTTAGAAACAAAAAAAGAAATAATAATATTGCTAACATGTCATTAAAAACAGTTAAGAAAACAGGTAGTGTTTAAAAACTAAATATTTGAAATTCTAATTTTTTTTCGTTAACTACAGCATCAAGAAATATTAAAAATAAAAAAACATTTACCACTTCTTTTTCATCATACCAAAATATGCACATTTATATCTACAATAAAAACAATTCATTAGAATTGCATCACGTTTGCATTCATTCAACTGAGAGACAAAAAAATCAACACGAATTTGAAACCTGTATACAAAATTCATAGATATTGTAAAAAAATACTATATAAGAAATACAATAAAAACAAGAAACAGTAAACAAAAACAAAAAAAAAAAAAAGAATGTCATTTGGTTTTCAAAAATCAATGATCCGCGATCTTGTTGTTTACAGAAAAAAATAACAAAATCTACTACATATTGTTTTCTGGAAATTATTAAACCTTTTTTGTCATATCAGTACACAGAGAGGAAAAGACGACTTAATCAAATTGACACCAAAGTGTTTATAATTGTTCAAAAACATCTGTTGTCAAAGTATGTACGAATAGTTGTCAAATTAACAATAGAATATAAAAAATTGCACGATGTTATCAAATTAAAAACAAAAATAATAATGTGTTATCAAAGTGACAACGCTATGTTGTCAAACAGATCAATGCGATGTCGAAATTACAACAACGGTGGTTGGCAAAATGATAACTGATTGTTATTTAAATTGTTTACAAATTCGTTGTCTAAATGTTAATAAACGTTGTACGGTCAGTTTTGACATCTGACATACATTTTCTATAGAATAGAAAATTGAACGACAATTTTCTTTAGAATAAAATTCTATAGAGTAAAAAATTGATCGCAAATTTTCTATAGAATAGAAAATTGATCGATAATTTTCTACAGAATAGAAAAAAGATCGACATTTTTTTAAGAATAGAAAATTGATTGAATAGAAAACTGATCGCAAATTTTCTATAGAAAATGTAATTTGATCGCAAAATTCTAAATTGATCGCAATTTTCTATAGAATACAAAATTGATCACAGAAAATAGAAAATTGATCCAATTTTTCTTTGAATAGAAGAGAAAATTAATCGCAATTTCTTTTAGAGAAAAAAATTGATCGTAGTTTTCTATTGATTGATAGCACATTTTCTACAGAAAAGGATACTGATCGAAAATTTTCTTTAGAAAAGAAGAGATGAAAATTGATCGCAATATTCTGTAGAATAGGAAACTGATCGTAGTTTTCTATAGATTGATCGCACGTTTTCTAGAGAAAAGGATACTGATCGAAAATTTTCTTTAGAAAATACAATTAATAACACATTTTCTATAGAATAAAACATTCTGATCGCAAATTTTCTATAGAAATCAAATTTGATCGAAATTTTCGAATTGATCGCAAAATTTTTTATAAAATAGAAAAAATAATCGTAATTTTCTATAATACAAATTTGATTGAATGATTGCAAATTTTCTATAGAAGAGAAAATTGATCTTTTGAAAAATTGATCTTTGAAATTTTCTATAGAATGGAAAATTATTTTTAAATTTTTTTTAAGTTTTAAATTGATCAAAAATTTTTGATAAAATAAAAAATTGATCGCAAATTTGTACACAAAAACATATTTACAGGAATTCTCCAATCAAATAGAAAACTGATCATTAAAAAGTTCTCTCGAAAATTACCATCAATATAACTTCTTTTAACATATGCAGCCAATTACCTCCTCCCTCCAAAAAGGGTTAATTTTCTCTTGTTTCTTTAATATCTAAACAATACTAAAATTTTTAACATTAATTTGTTTATCTTTTCGAAAGAAATACAAGATATCAAAACAACAAAAACTTTAAAGTTAAAAAATTTAATTTGCATAACTTTTGTATAAATTTTGTAAATTACATTTTTTTTTACAAAAAAATGCAATTTAACAAATACAAAAGGCTAAAATTGTTTTTCGAAAAACAAAATACAAAAAATGTCGTATATTATTTATGGTAGAAGTAAAACATGTTTTCATTTTACTCGTATTTACATGAAAAATAATGATGATGATGACGAGATGACGACGATGATAATAAACGTTGGTGATAATGATTATAATAATACAAAAAAAATTAAACATAAATTAACATTTTATTTAATGTTAACATTATTGTCGTTGACATTATGTTAAAATGTTTTAAATAAAATAAAATATATGATAAAAATGAACATGAACAAACATGATTGCTTTTTAGAAAAACAATTAATTAAATTGAATTTTAATGATCTGGTAAATATATACTTGTAAACTAGAGCTAATTACTGTAATTCGGCCGGAAATATTTATATACGACCTTTCTTAAAGTTAAGTTTA
The DNA here is from genome assembly GCF_022045245.1 of Lucilia cuprina. Classification (NCBI taxonomy): domain Eukaryota; kingdom Metazoa; phylum Arthropoda; class Insecta; order Diptera; family Calliphoridae; genus Lucilia; species Lucilia cuprina. The sequence continues at coordinate 41,039,758 of NC_060954.1, forward strand.
AAGTTTATAAGTGTAACGCGATTTTTTAACACAATTTTCTATAGAAAACTGTGTCTCAATCTTATTAAGACTTTGATGTGACATTCGTCCATCCTTTAGTGGAAATATGATGAAAAATTAAGCAAAACTATCTACATAACAAGTATTCACACCTTTTCAATCAGACTTTTGTAAAATTACACTAAAATATGTACATAAACTTACAAAATATTTAAGTATTTTTTAACAACAGTTATAAAGTGTTAACCTCTAGGCAGAGGTTAAGTGAAAATTTCAAAATTTTAACCTAAACTTAACCTTTTTGTGTGTTCTAATGTAAAAAAAAGAATTAATCAAATCATTACAAGAAACTTCAAGAAGAAGTTGAATGCTGTAATTTAATACTTGTAAGTTTTTTCCTAACAGCATGTAAGACAACTTTTTTTTGCTAAGGGAAAACCAAAATGATATACATATGTTGCTCTTTTGTGCAAAATATTTTATAATTGTCAATATAAATTAAAACCAAAAAATCATTCACCTTCATATAAAATTAATTTCACTAAATTAATTTAAATGTGAATATAGCAACATGCACACGCAGGTGGTGTTAAAAGTTATGGCTTTTTTACATTCAAAGAAATCATAGACTAGACTATGGAATATAAACTAGCTTATGGAGTATACAATGGACTAGATAAGACTACAGAATAGGCTAAAGACTACACTAAAAAGTAGACTATATGCTACCCTATATAGACTAGACTATAGACTAGACTATAGACTAGACTATAGACTAGACTATAGACTAGACTATAGACTAGACTATAGACTAGACTATAGACTAGACTATAGACTAGACTATAGACTAGACTATAGACTAGACTATAGACTAGACTATAGACTAGACTATAGACTAGACTATAGACTAGACTATAGACTAGACTATAGACTAGACTATAGACTAGACTATAGATTAGACTATAGTCTAGACTATAATAGATTAGGCTATAGACTAGACTATATACTGAATTATAGACCCGAATGTAGACTGGATTAGAGGATCAACTATATACCAGACTATAGACTATGAACTAGATTATACTATAGGCAAGACTATGCATTACTGTAGACTATTGGTCTATTGATTAGACTATAAACTAGGCTATTTACTAGATTATAGACTATACTGTAGACTAGATTGTAGAGTATAATGTAGACTAGACTATAAGACTAGATTATAGCTTGGACTTTAGACTAGACTATAAACTATACTATAGGCTAGACTGTAGACTAGACTAGTTATAGACTATGCTACAGACTTAACTTAAGACTGGACTGTAGACTTGATTATAGATTAGACCATAGATAAGATTTAAGACTAGACTATAGGTTACACTATAGGCTAGAGTATACTCTAGGCTATATATAGGTCTATAATTCAGTATATAGTCTAGTCTATAGCCTAATCTACAGTCTGACTTGGCTTTAGACTGTCTATAATAAAGACTAGACTATGGACTAAAGTATGGCCTATGCTATAGACGGAACTATATACTGTAGAATAGACAATTGACCAGACAATAGACCTGACCAGAGGTTAAACTATATATTATACTATATTCTTCACTGTGAACTAATCTATAGACAAGACTATAGACTAGACTATAGACAAGAATAAAAAGTATAACATATACTAAAATATAGCCTTTTAACAGAATATATATTAGACTCTAGTCTAGACTAAAAGTATACTAAAGACTTAAGTGCACAATATACTATAGAATAAGTTAGACTGCAGACTATATGATAAGCTAGTTTGTAGACTAGACTATATACTAAAGTATTGCAATTGGGAAGTTATTGTAATAACATTTTAGCATTCACCTCCTCGAAGACATACCTCCTATATATGTAGTTTTTTATTTTTATTAAATATACAAATATTTAACATTTCATTAAACAGTCAGAAAAACCCCCACCTTGACCCTTACAAAATGGCAGCGAAAAAAAATGCATACTTATTTATGAACAACAAATTTTTATGAAAAAAGCAAACTTTACTTTGAGGTTGATTGGTTGTTGTCGAGAAACTTAAAGCAGATAAAAATGCAAACCATAAGAAATCAAAAAGACAAAAAACCTTTGCACGGATTATTACAGAAATAAATTGTTTAAAAATATTACGTTGACATTTTCCAACAAACAAAGTAATGTAATGCAAAACAACTTATTTATTTAAAAATAACCAAATTGTCAGTACAAAAAAAATATATATAAGAAACGAACAAGATGGAATCTTAAGATTAAAGACAAGTTTAAAGCACACAAAACAAGGAATTATGATGCACTTAAGCCAACAACAGACTCGTAAAAACAACAACGACAACAACTAACAGCAATGCAGCGAGTCAGTCGAACAAACAGCCAACCAAGTCATTATTAAGCGAGGTTGGCTTAAAGTCATTTGCGCATGCGTGTAGTTAATAAAACATGAACCAGCTGAAAAGAAGAAGAAAATGTTTGCTTCAAAGAAGTATTGGTGGCATCTTCTTCTTGTTTAGTTTTAAACCTTCTGTAAATCGAGTTAATAAAATGTTAAAAGACAGCTAAACAGACTGTCTTACTAACTCACTGACAGTTTAACTAGACCGGCTGACTAGCAGGCAGTTAAGTATAACTATCATGGACTAGTTGCTGGTATTTAAAGTAGACATTTGTAGCAGTTGCAACAAGTTTTTTTCCCTCTCTCTTTCTCTCTTTGCCCCCTCTCTCTTTCTCGCTCTTTATCATTCTGCTTCTATATTTATTTAGTTGTGAAAGTGAATTTTTCATTTAGACTGAATGTGAATCTTTAAAATACAAACGATTTTTAGTTGTAGTTGTCAGTGATTTATTTGGCAATTAAAAATGAAAACGAACTAAACAACAAACAACATTAAAAGAAGAAAAATTTCAAAAAAAAGATAGAGATGAAAAAAAAGAAGAAGAAGAAAAACTGCACCAACTGATTTTTAAGTTAAATCGTACACAATGATTACGACAGTTTGGGATGCACAACATTAATTTCGCACTTTTAACAAACAGGGTGTTGCATAAGTCAATACACTGTATTGACAAAGGCATAATTTTCTATAGAAAACTTTTTGAATGATCGTGAGTCATTATTTCTATAGTTAAATTGAGAAGAGATCGCAAGCCACAATTTTCCAGAAAACATTCTTTGAATGACCGAGAATAGCAATTTTCAATAGAAAACTTGTTAAATGATCGTGAGTCACAGTTTTCTATAGAAACTTTGTTGAGTGATCGTGAGTCGCAATTTTCATATAGAAAAATTCTTGAGTGATCGCGAATCATAATTTTCTATAAAATATTTCTTGAGTGATCGGCAGTTACAATTTTCTGTAATTGTTGAATGACCTAAGATCACAATTTTCTACAGAAACATTATTGTGTTATCAAGAGTGACACATTTTTAATAGAAAACTTGTAGAGTGATCGCGAGTCAAAATTTTCTATCGAAAATTTGTTGAGCGATCATGAGGCAAAATCAACTTGTTGAGTGATCAAAGCTGATCAAAAGTCACAGTTTTCTATAGAAAACTTGTTGATTGGTCGAGAGTGATACATTTTCAGAAGGCAACCTTTCTGAATGATCGTAAGTTTCTATGGAAAATTTGTTGAGCGAGTCACAATTTTCTGAAAACTGATCAAAATTTTTCTCCAAAATTTAAAATTTGTCAGAAAACTTGTATAAAATAGAAAATTTATTACATATCTTCACAATTTTCTATAGAAAATTGTTTGAGTGATTGCAAGCCATAAGTTTCCGTAAAAAAACTAGCTAAGTGATCGCATGTCAAAAGTTTTTATAGAAAATTGGCTAAATGATCACGACTCAGAATTTTCCATAGAAAATTTGTTGAGTGATTGTGAGTCATAAAATTTCCAAAGAAATTTGTTGAGTGATCGCGAGTCTCAATGTTTTATAGAATATTTCTTTAGTGATCGCGAGTCACGACCATCTATAGATAACTTGTTGAGTGATCATGAATGAAAGCTTATTGTAAACTCTCTATGCAAAAGAACGAAATGTAAAAGACTCTTTTCTATATAGAAAAATAACTATAAAAACCAAACTTGTTGTTAGACCTTTAACATCTCTTTTTGAGAAACCACCAAAAATATTAACCGTTAACTCAATAGACCGACAATCTCCATTGTAGCTAGAGATACATCACCTAGATGGACAGACATATAAAATTAGACAAGCTGACACAATCTTCATTGTCGTGTTTTTTTGTTTTATGGCAGAAGTTTAAGACAAGTTTTCTTTAACTGTCGTCCGAAGATTTGTATGTAAATTTATTATAAGTATAAGATTAATGTTCGATTGTATAACACTTTTCTTAAACGTAAATTTTGCAATATTTCGATTTTAGTTTTATTTTACAATTTTCTATATGATCAACTATTATTTTCATTATATCTGTGGAAATTTGTTAATGTTTGAAAAAGAAAAACGACAGTTGAAAATGTAAAAATTAAGCTGTAAACAAAAATTACCAGTTAGTCAACAACAATAACATCCTGTAATAAAAATATAATTCATTTATACGTTTGTTTGTTTATTTATTATTATTATTTTATCGCTTAAGTGTTGCGTTTCTAATAGAAATTTAGAGAAAAAAAAAAAAAGATTTTATCTATTTTTTTAAATAAACATGCAATCTTGTGTAAATATTTCGCCTGTCAAAAAACCGAAAATATATTATATGTAAGTATAGAGCCATTGGTGGTTACTAAGAAAACAAGGACGTTTTCTTAACATTTGCTGTATTTCACAGCACTCAAAGGACATTTGTGAAAAAAGGTCTAGACCACTTTGTTTTGCTACAGAAAGCCTTCTACTACGTAAAACACATAATTTTATGTGTGTTACGTGTTTATATTTGTTTTTTTCGTCTATTTTCTATTTGATTTCTCAAAAAACACACATTTTCATTTTATTTTTATCCACTTACAATCACAAGTGTTAATATATCTGTCGGTTTGTTTATCTATATGTCTGTCTGTCCGTGCATTCATGCATCTGTCTCGGCATATTTGACTGACTTCAGAGTTGCTTACCTGCAAAAACACACGAAAAATAGACGAAATAAAAACATCAATTAATTAAAAATAAATAAAAATTAAAAACAAAAATAAGTAAAATAAATTAAATCTACAATAACACACATTAAATTTATAAAAAAAAAGAAAAAAACAACTTTATTTTTTTACAATAAATTAAATGCGAATAAATAAAATTTACAAAAGAAAGAAAAATGGAAATTCATGTATAACTTCATAGAAAAAAATAAAAAATAAAATTCATAATTTTCTTTAAAAAAAAAGTTATGTTATTGTTGTTAAATTTATAAATAAATAATAATTAAAATTTGTTGTTTATGTATAATTAAAAATATTAACGAACAGTTTTAAACGCTCAGATCTTTTGTGTTAAATAGTGTTAATGATTTTTTAAACGATATTGAATTTAAATTATTATATTATGTATAAACATTATGAATAAATAAATTATTTTGGATGATGTTGAAAGGAAAATAATAAATTTATGAAAAAAAGGCATAAGAAAATAGAGAAGTTGTATTGAAGAGGCATTTGGAAAATTTTATACGAAAATGTTTCACAATTAACGAAAATACTTTGTTATTTCGTTAGAAGAGTTGGAAGTTAAAGCTTAAGTAAGTCATTCGATGCTCAACTGACACTCCTAGAAAGAATTATGCAACAGTCCCTCCCAACTAGGTACTAACATACCTACATATCTATCTATCTATCTATCTATCTATCTATCTATCTATCTATCTATCTATCTATCTATCTATCTATCTATCTATCTATCTATCTATCTATCTATCTATCTATCTATCTATCTATCTATCTATCTATCTATCTATCTATCTATCTATCTATCTATCTATCTATCTATCTATCTATCTATCTATCTATCTATCTATCTATCTATCTATCTATCTATCTATCTATCTATCTATCTATCTATCTATCTATCAATAATGCCAACATATTTAGGTGCATGTCTGATCACAAGTTGGGCTTAAAACAGCTAATAGAATTTAAGCCGCCACTCAGTACTTTACCCATCAATTCATGCTTAAATAAACAAAGTCAAAGAACTCTAAACTATATTCAAAAATATGTAAATATATTTCAATAAATAAAACATTTGCCAAAACTAAAAAAACATGAAACTGTTTTGAAAGAAAAGTCAGAATATTTTTTTGAAAATCAGTTCAAGGTTTAGTTGAACTTTATACGCACTAACAATTTTACATGGTTAGCACAAATGTTAAAAAAACACTAAATTTAATTTAATTCAATTTTTGTTTATTTTATTTGATTTTATTTGTAATGTTTTTTGTTTTTAATTTCGTTACGTTTTTAGTATATTTTGCACAAATGGCTTTCGAATATCGAGCTAATTTTAGTTTATTTTAATGCGTATTGTGGTAATTAATTGTGTGGTATTTTACGTTACATTGACTTGGCGTACGTTGTAAAAAGAATTTTGTATTTCTTTTATAGTTTGGGGAAAAGAAATGGAAAAATTACCAACTAATTAGCAATGTTAATTTTTCCGGTTATTAGTACCTAGAACAGTAGTCTTATGACGTAGTTTGGTGGACTACGTAACGCATAATTTTATAGAACTTTTAAAGGGATTTAAATAGGAATATATATCAACCACAAGAAATAGACTCAGTGGCATGTAAGTAATTGTAATAAATCTGAATAAATAACATAATATTAAATTATATCTAATTAAGTTTAAATTCTTACAAAATTTGAGTTCATAACTGTTATAAATACTTACTAAGTATCCACCTCTGACTCTGACATATACATTCTTTGATATTTTCTTTTAATAAAACGTTAAATTTAACTAAGAATTGTTGATAAATTAAAAGAAGCAAAAAAAATAAACGAAATGAAACTTGTTTTAAATTTTATCGCAAAAGTGAAATAAACAAATTGTTTAAAAATGCTAATTTTATTAATGTGGTAAAAAGATTTTTTTTTTTGCAAAAATTTATATAAAAATAAAACTTTAACAGATAATAAAAAGTATAATTTACCACAAACCAGCCTTCGGTTTAACGTTAAAGAATAAAAATGTATACAAAAGAATGGCACAAAATATCCATGAAGAAGAATTAAATAATATTTTAGCAAATTATTAAATAAAATACTAATAAAATACAATTTTATAAAAAACTTGTATATAAGAACGAAGTTGGTTTTTTGTTAAAATTTTTTTCTATCCAAAAATGCCATTAATACATCACACTCCTGATATGTTGCGATAAGACTTATGAGGTATTATGTCACTTTTTTGTTTAGAGATGTTTTTATAAAGAAAGTGAAAAAAGTTATTTTGATTTAGATTTTATTTTGCTGTTTGACATTAGAAGCGATTGCCTTGTCAGATCTTATATTTTACTGCAGATTATTTAATTGAAGAGATCGTAATGGTGACTTTTATTACCTATTTTGGAGTAAGATAAAGACTAAACTATAGACTAGACTATAGACTAGACTATAGACTAGACTATAGACTAGACTATAGACTAGACTATAGACTAGACTATAGACTAGACTATAGACTAGACTATAGACTAGACTATAGACTAGACTATAGACTAGACTATAGACTAGACTATAGACTAGACTATAGACTAGACTATAGACTAGACTATAGACTAGACTATAGACTAGACTATAGACTAGACTATAGACTAGACTATAGTCTCGACTATAAACTAGACTTAAGACGAGACTATAGATTAAACTGTAGACTAAATTATAGACTAGACTATAGAGTAGACTTTAAACTTAACTAGAGTTTAGATTATAGACTAAAGTATAAAATACAGTTAAGACTAAACTTCAGACTACAACCTTTGATAACTATATGGAGCAGTTAGGAAAAGTTTTTCTCTCTCAAAAAGTTCTGAAATACCTTATTTCATATACCTGATCTACAATCTTAAACGTCATATAGCGTCATAATTACGTGATTTCGATCAACACTCTGAATTCCCCAAATTAATAAAATTGCGATCTTTTAAAACAAACAAAAAACCGTTTAACAATATTCAGCAAACGTTTTGAAGACATAAATAAATGTATAACAAAAGTCAAGATAAGTTAATGAAAAAATCTAAACTTTAACAACAACATATAAACAAAACACTTGGAAAAAAATAAAAGACAAAAATAACAATTACTATTAATAATAACAAATAAACAATAAAAGAATAAAACAAAATTGAAAGTAGATCCATAATATTATTAAGTCTTATTTTTGTTGGTACATAACCAACAACAACTAAAAACAAATGACGTTTAAAGAATGTTTGCTATGAAAATTAAAATCAAAACAACAACAACAACAATAGCAATTATATTAATCAAGGCCATTTAAAAAAGAACATAAACAATATAAATAAGTAAATCATGTATGCACAATGCATTCATTCATTCCCTTGCTCACTTAATCTCTTAATCACTCACTCAAATTTCAACTTAGCTCACTTGTAAGGCATACTCTCACCTTAACTATAACACACTTAATTTACTCACGATGTTAAACTATTTGTGTATATCATTTTGTATGTTTTAATTACTGTTGCACTCTTTACTGGCTACGACTCTGTTTACTAGTGACTGCTATCATGGCTAACTGATATTAATGAGATTTTAACAGTAATAAACAACAACATAAAAACAAACAGCAATTACATTACTTAACAACCTAACAGAGATGCAAACATTTTGTTAGGGAGTGCTGACAGTTTAAAGTGATCTTAAGTGATCATACAAATAGCAGTTTTAGCAATTTTTTCCAGCTAATAAAGGCTAATAAAGGCGGATATCTTAAAATTTAAAATTCTTGCAATCTCAGCAATTTATTTGATTTGGCATAAAAAGTATATTGTCTAGGCTATAGTCCATACTATAGAGTAAGCTATAGTCCATACTATAGAGCAGGCTATAGTCCAGAGTACAGTAAGCTAAATTCAAGACCAAAAAGTAGCCTATGTCCAGGCTATAGAGTAGTCTACAATCAAGACTGTAGAGTAGACTATAGTCAAGACTGTAAGATAGGCTACAGTCCAGACTAGACAATAAGCTAAATAAATAAAAAGTAATATATAGTCTAGACTATAGAATAGGCTATAGTCTAGAGTATAGAGTAGGCTACATTCTAGACTATAGAGTAGGCAATATACCAAACTATTGAGTAGATTATAGTATATATAGAGTAGGCTATAGTGCAGACTATAGAGAAGTCTATAATCCAAACTATAGAGTAGGCTTTAGTCCAGACTATAAGGTATGCTATAGTCCAGACTATAGAATAGAAAACAGTTCAGACTAGACAGTAATCTACAGTCTAGACTATAGAGTAGGTTACAGTCCAGACTAGACGGTAATCTATAGTCTAGAGTGTGCTATATTCCCGACTGTAGAGTAGGCTATAGTCCAGACGTAAGAGTAAGCTATTGTCCAGACTATAGAGTAGGCTATATCCCAGACTATAGAGCAGGCAATATACCAAACTATTGAGTAGACTATAGTATATATAGAGCTATTGTGCAGACTATAGAGAAGTCTATAGTCCAAACTATAGAGTAGGCTTTAGTCCAGACTATAAGGTAGGCTATAGTCCAGACTATAGAATAGAAAACAGTTCAGACTAGACAGTAATCTAAAGTCTAGACTATAGAGTAGGCTATATTCCAGACTATATAGTAGACTATAGTATTATAAAGTAAACTATAGACCAGACTATAGAGTAGGCTATAGTCCAGAATATAGAATAGGAAACAATCCATACTAGACAGTAATCTATAGTCTAGACTACAGAGTAGGCTATATTCCAGACTATAGAGTAGACTATAGTATTATAGAGTAAACTATAGTCCAGACTAAAGATTAGGCTATAGTCAAGTAGACTTCAATCCACCCTATAGGGTAGGCTATATTCCAAACTATAGTGTAGGCTACAGTCCAGACTATATAGTAGGCTATAACCCAGACTATAAAGAAGGCTTTAATCCAGACTATAGAGTAGGCTATAGTTCCGACTATAGAGTAGGCTTTAGTCCAGACTATATAGTAGGTTACAGTCCAGACTAGACAGTAATATAAAGTCAAGACTATATAGTAGGAACTTTCGATATATAAGGACATCTTGACGTAAACTAAATTAAAGAAAATCTGACATCGATAGTAAGTACCACTATCCAAACATTTGCCAGAGATGTGATTGCAAAAAAAAGCTTTAAAATATAATTAACATAAATCTGGCAGCATTTCAAAATATTTACTCTTCTCTGAAACGGATCTACTACTATAGCTATTTACTTACAGCAACAATTAGTTTATTCTACGTTATGTTGTTGCTGTTGTAATTGTTCTAGCCTGCTCTTGTTCGTTTGTTGTTGTTGGTGTTGTTTTATTTTTAAAATAAATAGAAATAAAATGCAACAACTTACAATTGCATTACATTGAAAATTCAATTGGATTGTGTGCTTTTGTTTTTGTTGTTGCTGTGGCTGTTGTATAGTTCACTATACTAAGCATATAAAGGGTGTTGTAATAGTGTAGGAAACTTGTGTAAAATTTCTATTAAAAATATTCAAACATAAAATAATTTAGTTGAATCACTCATAGAAGAATGTTTATTTTTTGAAATTACGAAATCTTTTTTTGTAATTTCTCAATCAAACTATTGTAACACCCTTTAATATACATTATATGCCTGCAATTTATATTGGGTTTGTCTTACTAACTGAATGACTGAATGACTTACTAAGTGACCTTCGTCATGAATGTTGTATATGAATGTTTGCTGGTCTGAGTGTTTCTGTCCATATAAATACATAAGTATATATATTGTTTGTAAGTCTGTTAAACTGAATGCACTTTAGGTAGAGTTGTTGCTGTTTTTTTTTTACAAATTAAAATATGTACAACAACAACAATATTAGCAGCAAATAAAATATAAGTCAGCAAACACAATCGAACTTTATTTGCTGTATGAGTTTTTTAACGTTTGTAATTGTAAGAATTGTTTGTTTTTATAAATGAGTGTCGGTGAAGGTCATTACAATTCTTTTATGTACAACTGCTAGTATATAAACACTTACTTACAAACTTGTTTACATATACATAATGTAAATATTTACTTCTAACATTGTTATATGTTATATTTTTTGTTTTTCTACTCCTAAAGCACCATCACCTAGACACCGTCAATTTTTTAACTCGGTTCAGTTCATTTTATTAGGTCCGTTAGTCAGTTGGTCCGTCATTCAGTAAGGTTGTCATTGTTACGTGTATAAAGGTAAATATATGGAAATGTACATACCATCTGGGTGTTTACACTCAGAAAAGTTATTAGAACGGAACTATTGTTTAGACAGGACTATTTGATTTTTCCACACATAAATTTATTTTTTTTTAATTTTATACTTTTTGTATATCAAAAAATACAATAAAATTTTTAATATTACATGCTGCTGAAATGGCATATATTGTTCAATTCTGCTCCACAAAATCCTCAGGTTCTTCACCGCGTATACGAACAATTATTTCAATTAATATTACGCATACGCCCTGATTATAATAATAACATTCATTAATTTTCAGTTTTTTACTGCTAAAAATAAATATTTTTTAAATCATACGGCCACCTGATCTTTTTGAGCACTTTTGTTGTTATAGTATATAGTCTAGTTTATAGTCAAGTTTATAGTCTAGTCTATAGCCTAAAGTCTAGTCTATAGTCTAGTCTATAGTCTAGTCTATAGTCTAGTCTATAGTCTAGTCTATAGTCTAGTCTATAGTCTAGTCTATAGTCTAGTCTATAGTCTAGTCTATAGTCTAGTCTATAGTCTAGTCTATAGTCTAGTCTATAGTCTAGTCTATAGTCTAGTCTATAGTCTAGTCTATAGTCTAGTCTATAGTCTAGTCTATAGTCTAGTCTATAGTCTAGCCTATAATCTAGTTTATAATCTAGTCTCTAGTCTAGTCTATAGCCTGGCCTATAGTCAAGTTACATAGTATTCATTTTTCAAATAAACTTTAATTTTGCGAATTTATCTAATTTTAAAGGCTTAAAATATTTACTAAATTATTTGATATATTCAGAACAACATGATAGCATTTATATTTTAAAATATTCGATTATTTTATTTTAATTCTTATACTTACATACAAATTCAAAGGTTTCAATTTAAATTATTTGGACATACCTGTAAAGAAGAAGGTGCTTAATTAATAAAAGTATATACATGAATAAAACATTTGTTTTTTTAATAGTTCTTTTAATTAAAACGAAATAAGTTTCATATTTTTAATATTTTCTCAAAGTGTAGCACATGTCTACAACTTGGTATGACGTCGCAGCGAGTAAGACAGAGAAAGAAAAACAGCCTTAACCGCACCAATAAATTGTAGGTATTTCTTTATAGACGTACATATTTTGTAGGTACATACATATATTCGTATTATTGATAAGTTCTAGGGTCAAGTTCTTTTCTGTTATACGGTTTTCAGTGTTTTGTAACAGGATATTGAATATTTTCTATTAGTTTTTTTTTTTTGCTGCATTATTTCGTTTTGTTTGCCACCAGTTTTAACTTGGCTTTTTAAGTGCTCTTACTATGTTGTTTTTGTATTTACTGGCGGCTAAATAAAACTACTGAATAAACTGAGTGGCTGTGCTGTGACTGCCTAAAAGTGCCTGCCTGGCTGTTTGAATGGTTGGATAAATGACTGAATGGTTGATTAGTTGGTTGGTAGTTAGGTAACTTGGTAAGTTCGTGGTTGTATGATTTGCTTGATTGTTAAGTTGCATGTGGCATTGCCAGTCAGTCACCTAGGCAGTAAATACGTATTTTTTTCATTCGAAAATTCTTTATCTTTAAGGCTATAAAGTAAACAAAAAATTAAATCCACGTTAAATGAATATCTGTAATTGTGTTGTATAATTTTAATTACTTTTGAACGTTACATAAAGATTTTGGTTAGCAGTTTTGAGGTGAAAGGCATTTATTTTCTGAAATTTATCTAAAGGGCTACATAAGGTTTTGAAGTTATTCAGAGATTAAAAAAATAGTTTATTAATAAAAACAATTTCAAAGTGAATTTTTAGCTCAAATAATAATTAAATAAAGCTTCTCCAGTAATCACATGTTTATAACTTGGTGAAGTTAAGGTCTGCTACATAGAAGATAGTTCAGACTCCCGCAAGAGACTTTGACAAAGTAATTTTGAGGATCAAAACAGTGAACTAACTAACTAACTAACTAACTAACTAACTAAGCAAGACTATAGACTTGACTATAGACTAGACTATAGACTAGATTATAGACTAGATTATAGACTAGATTATAGGCTAAACTATAGACTAGACTATAGACTAGTCTATAGTCTAGTCTATAGTCTAGTCTATAGTCTAGTCTAGTCTATAGTCTAGTCTAGTCTATAGTCTAGTCTATAGTCTAGTCTATAGTCTAGTCTATAGTCAAGTCTATAGTCTAGTCTATAGTCAAGTCTATTGTCTTGCTTGCAGTCTAGTTTTTTACTTAGTCTACAGTCCAGCCCCTATTTTAGTATATAGTGTAGACTACAGTTTACTCTATAGTCTAGTCTATAGTTTAGTTTATAGTCAAGTCTATAGTCTAGTCTATATTTTAATTTATAGTCTAGTCTATATTCTAGTCTATAGACTAGTCTATAGTCTAGTCTATAGTCTAGACTACGGTTAGCTCTATGGTCTATTATATAGTTTAGTTTATAGTCTAGTCTATAGTCTAGTCTATATCAGTTTTGGAAATAAGTTAGCCGATTTTAGCTCTTATTACAGTGATATTGCTTGGGTGAAAATATCAAGGAAATGTATGAGATGGGTTCCTTATTGACCTATGCACATTTACAAATAATGTAAACATAAGAAAATAGATTTACTATGTTTTGGAAGACATTGATCTATTTCCGCTAATCATCACAAAGGTTCCTGTAATAGTTTCAATTTTAATTTTGAATGTAAGAAAATAAACTTAATCAGTTTTGCAAATAAGCATTACTTGTAATTATAAATTATTTTATTAGATTGTTTGCTTACTAAAAATGTTTGAATTGAGATTTTTTTAAAATACAAATCACTTAAATAAACTAGATTTGTAAGAAAAATGTTTTATTTATATGTAATTAGTAGTTATTTACTACAAATAATGTTGTTGTTTTATTTTACAATAATTTGTAAAATTTAAATTACAAAAACTTGTTATATAAGTTAATAATTTGTTTTGAGATCTATTTTGGGTTTTATAGTTGCAAAATAATTATTATAATAATTTCAATGGTTGCACAAAAAATATAAAAAATAAAAATAAAAAAACAATAGCAATTTACTACAAAACTATTGCAAATTTAAAAATGAAAAATTTAATAATAATGATAATAATATGGAAAACAAATCAACTATTTTTTTTCTATTACATGATAAAAGAAAATAATTAATTTTAATTGCCAGCACACGTTTTGCAATGTAAAAATTTTATGTTTTAAACAGATATACCAGATACGAAAATTGAATTTGAAAAGCTATAAAATAGCAAAAAAAAACGTGAAAGGAAAAAAAAAACAAAATGACAAATTTTTGTGTTTTAAGGAAAAAACATTTTGTTTTAAAACAAATTATATTTTTTTTTATTTTCCTAGAAAAATTGCATTAGTTTTTAAATGCATTCGGTTTCATTTTTCAAAAAAGTTTAAAGAAAAACATTTGTATTTGTAAGCAAAAATTAGTTTTTCTTTACTTTGCCGTTGAGATTCTTTTGATATTTAATAATATGAAATAAATTGTATTTTATTAACAAGTTTTAGATGCTGTCTCTAGGGCCTTTCAGTGTATAGTTATAATTATTTATATACAACCAACAGCAATTGAACGAATATCGGTTTTCATACCGAAAGCAAAAAAAACATTCAACAATAAATCTTAATAAAATTATTTCTAACAAAGTGTATTACTACCGAAAACAGTAGGGTGTATAATTTTAAATAATAGTCTTTGGTGTACGAGAATGCAAGGACTGTGCTTGCATTCTCGTACACCTAAATTTCTTTACAAATTTAGTTTATAATGAAAACTAACTAACTAACTAACTCACTAACTAACTAACTAATTAACTAACTAACTAACTAACTAACTAACTAACTAACTAACTAACTAACTAACCAACAAACATACTAGCCTAGTCTATAATCTAGCTACAGTCTAGTCTATAGTCCAGTCAATAGTCTAGTCTATAGTCTAGTCTATAGTCTAGTCTATAGTCTAGTCTATAGTCTAGTCTATAGTCTAGTCTATAGTCTAGTCTATAGTCTAGTCTATAGTCTAGTCTATAGTCTAGTCTATAGTCTAGTCTATAGTCTAGTCTCTAGTTCTCAAATACTTATTCAAACAAAATACGTTCAAGCCACGTGATTTCATGTACAGTGTATAACAAAAATGTGTAAATGATGGTGAAATATGTTTTACATAGCCTCCTCCCAATCTAACCTTACTACCCTTTAAACAAAAGAACTTTCTCAACAACTTATATAAGTGATCTGAGTAATTATATATCTAATTGATTATTTGTAAGCAAACAATGTAGTTTTTGCTTGCAATGTAATGCTAATGTAAGTTGAAATGTCGTTTTTAAAGTATTGAACTCAGATATCTTCAATAAAAATAACTTAGCTACTGGTTTATATTCAACAAGAGAATTGTAAACTAATCAGATTTATAAAATTAAAATATCGATTACAATTCAGTTTTCAATTCTACACTCATTACACTTTCTCAAAATCTCATTTCTTATGCTTTTAATCTAAAATTATGTCTCCAGAATTTTTTTCAACTCCCTACTGTGCACTTATAAAAATCCTAAAGAATGTGTGTAATTTTCTTGTCTAGTTTATTAGCTGATATTGTGTTGCATTCCACAATTTAAACAGCTAGTTAGCAACAGCATTATGTATTAGTCTTTAAAAAATGGTTTCCCTTAAATAAGAGAAATATTAACTAACTAACTAACTATCTAACTAAATAACTAACTATCTAACTAAATAACTAACTAACTAAGTAACTAACTAACTAACTAACTAACTAACTAACTAACTAACTAACTAACTGACTGACTGACTGACTAACTAACTAACTGACTAACTAACTAACAAACTAACTAAATACTAACTAAATACTAACTAATTAAATAACTAACGTATTAAACATATTGAAACCGGGGAGTAATTCTAAGATCTGATTCAAAATATAACTGAATTTTCCATCTCTGCTTAAAATAATGCTTTTCTATTTTTCTTACTCATACTTAAGTTGCTCCATACATTCACTCATACATACATACGAATGAGTAGTTGGTGTGAGCAAAGTGTGTATCATTGTTCACACTAGTCTAAGTGTTAATAACCTTTTCTTTATTTAAATTGAAGCTTTAGTTTTCATTATTTTTTTCCACAAAAAAAAAACACACGCTGTAGAAATTGTAATACAATTAATTAAAATAATTAAAACTAAAGAGAAAAAAACTGCACGAAGAAAAGCAAATATTAGAGAATAAGATAAGCATAACCACACACACGAATAACTAACATATATTGCATTAAGAGTGTCATAACTTAATTTTTGGTAGAGAAGAAAGTTTGGTTCTAAGCAAAGTTTTTCTTAGAACATTAATTTGCTACAAACTTGATCTAAGTTATGTGCAGTGATGCCAAATTGGCGGATTTATCTGAATTGATCAAACTGTAGGAGCAAATTTTAGGATTTTAAAAATGTTCTTTTTAAATTAATTGTTTTCGAAGAAATTTGTTACATAAAATCTGGCAACCCTGACTGCTTACATGTTTAGTTGTATGGGTAAACACATGCATATGTGCAATAGATTATTGCTTTCGTTGAAATTTTAATTTCAACAAACAGTTTTAATCTGAAATTGAAAACGAATTTATAATGTAAATAAACAACAAAAACTTGTAGAAAAGTAAAGGCAAGAAGAATTTAATATGTAATCTTCAGATTACAACAAACTAATCCCGAAAGAGATGATGATGACTGTCTCTGTTGAAAGGTGTTAAGAAGTAATGTTTATTATCAATTTAATTAAATTGAAAATAACACTGCATAGATCCACTGGAGTTCAGTGAACTTAGGGTAAAAATTAAAAAAAAAAAAAAATTAAAAAAAATATATATATTTTAGAAACTTCCCATAGTGCAAAGTCTATTAGCTTTTATATATAAGTGTTTTTTTGATTGATAATTTAAATTTTCTTCAAAATGTAAACCCAAGTTTTTCTCTTTTATACTTGAGGAAAGATTTATTGCAAATTTGTTCAAAACTATTTTTAATAAGTTGGGTCAAAATATTTATATTACCTTTACATTACATCAAAACGTGATAACAATGCCCACATATATAATAATAGTCTAAACAAAAAAGAACCCAGTAAAAACTTTCATTACCACGTAAGGGGTAAAATTGCTAAAATTCACTTACACAATAGCATTTTAAGTCAGTATTTTAACACGGTGATGTCATTCGACACAAGTACTTACCACAAACGATTACAAGTAGTTACAAAAAGTTGTCATTGTAAATCGCACGAAAAACGTATTATATAAATAAAATGTATTTATATAATACATTTTTAGTAAGACCTTATTAGACTACTTCTATGTAATCCAGACGATATCTAGTAGTTATTGAAAGGTATGTTGTTAGGTAAGTAATTACAATGGAAAGCCATTACCCAGTTTTTGCTGGGAATGAATATATGTTTACGAACAGTAAGAAAGTGTAAACGCTCCTGTCCACTAGACTTTGACAAATGAGCTAACAAATACGCATTTTCGCTATCGTACAAAGTAACTACTTATTTAACTTCTACTCTGTAAGCGAACTTGATAAGAACCCGACTCTAATGACGTCTTTATATTCTAATAATAAGTTAAAATGTCATAAGTAAAATAGTATTTACGTTCTTCCCAAGTGTAAGAAAACATTATTGATTTAAAAATTTTATTTAAATTATTCCTATTCTTCTACACTTTACTTAAGAATATATTGCACTGTAAACGTTTATTCAGCAACAACTATTACAGAAAAACTATCTATTTAAATATTCTATATATTTTTCCCATTCATCTCTTTGTCTGTCTTTAAGTGTTCATAATGTAATTAGTTCAGTATATATATTTTTTTGCAGTTTATTTAAGTTGATTGCATTTAAAACATTCAACAAATTAGATCGATTTTTGACGTTTATATTTATTTTCCGATTGTACCTTTCTTTTATAGTATTTAAATGTCGCATTTAAATATATTTTCCTTTTTCGTATTGTTGATGTTATTTTAAGTCAATTAAAATTCTAAATAAGACACATAATATAAATTTGTAATTAGAAAATTAAATAAAAATTAGTATGTAGAAAATGATTATATAGTATAGTTTTCTTGATAATCTAGTCTGAAGTTTAAAATCTATAACTTAGTCTAAAGTCTAATCTATAGTCACGTAATTTGACGAGTTTATAGACTAGTCTGTAGTCAAGTCTTTAGTCGAGTCTATAGCCGAGTCTATAGTCTAGTTTATAGTCTAGTCTATAGTCTAGTCTATAGTCTAGTCTATAGTCTAGTCTATAGTCTAGTCTATAGTCTAGTCTATAGTCTAGTCTATAGTCTAGTCTATAGTCTAGTCTATAGTCTAGACTGTAGTCTAGTCTTTTGTCTAGTCTATATTCTAGTCTATAGTCTAGTCTATAGTCTAATCTATAGTCTAGTCTGTATTCTACTCTATAGTCTAGTCTATAGTCTAGTCTATAGTCTAGTCTATAGTCTAGTCTATAGTCTAGTCTATAGTCTAGTCTATAGTCTAGTCTATAGCCTAGTCCATAGTCTAGTCTATAGTCTAGTCTATAATTTATTGAGAAATCTAGTATGTATTCTAGGATGTAGTCTAGTATGTAGTCTAGTCTTAAGTCTAGTCTTTTAGTTAAAAATAGTGAAAGAAATACTCTCCTCCAAACGCTTTAGCTAGATTTTCGCCTGTTTGGTTATACCGTAGTCTATAGTGTATTAGTAGTCTCTCCGATAATACGTCAACCTCTAGTCTAGATTATATACCAGCATATAGACGCAAATGAAGTTTTATCATGTCATCCTTTTTATTTCCTTACAATCCTTATCCTCTATTAATAATCACTTTCTATAACTTTTTATTAATAAAATCCTCTACACAAACAAACTCTTTAACATTTTCATATAATTTTGTCCTTTGTTGTAACGCATTTTTGTTGTAATTATTATAAATTATTGTGCCATTTAGAATTTAAAATTATTAACCTTCATTAAAAATCTTGGCAACATTATTTATGGAACTCGTTCCATAAGACAAGGTGTGTCTTAAAGAAATCTATTGCGTTGTGCAACGTTCTAAAAACATACAGTTACATATACACACATACAAATGAGCGTTTGAGAATTCCATTAGAACAAAATCTATATTGGAAATAAATATTGGTGCAGTCAGCAATATTGTTATTGGAGGTGGTGGTGATGTTGTTGTTGTTATTACTGCTGCTGATGGTGCTATTTGTTTGTTATCATTTTGAAACAATAAATGAATGTACCTGAATTTATGCAATCAGTACAAGGTATTATGGCAATAAACAGATACAGATATTTAGATATACTAATACTGCAATAGTTTAAAAAAAATAACAATTACATTTAATTTGTTATATGTGGCTTTTACTGTAATTAAGTTTTAATGATGTTTTAAATGAGTGTTTGAATGATGTTTTCTTAATGAGCTCAACGTATGAACATGGTTGGGTTACAATTACAGTTTGTAACTCCAACTGCAAAAAAAAACAATCCGTTAGTCTTATCTAATTTCTTGATTGCATAGTAAAGTTAGGCTTCATGGAGTACTTGGTTTATGGAAAAGTAAACGTGTAAACTAATTTCGTTTAACAAAATTCCTAATTTTTTTATTTGTAATTATAACAAATTTACATAAACTTTCTCAGCTGATGTCTAGCTTTTACGATAAGTTTATCTTATACAAAATGTATACATTTTTAAAACAACCTTAAATAAATTTTACTTAATTTACTTAAAAGGGAAATAAAAGCCAGAAATACTATAATGTAGACTACGGTTAAAACTATAGCCTTTATAACGACTTGATCACAATATAGACTATACTATTTTCATACTATAGATTAGACTATAACTCAGTATATAGACTAAACCATAATCCAAGCTCTAAACTAGACAATAGTTCAGTCAATAAACAATACTAAAATCCAGATATATATTAGAATATATTTCAAAATTAGACTATTAACATAACTATAGACTTAATTGTAGTCCAGATTACAGACTACACTATACCATATTCTAACCTATAGACTTGACTATAGACCAGATTACAGACTTAACTATAGTCCAACCTTTAGATTTCACAAGACTATAGACTAGACTAGGATATAGAATATAGACTGCACTATAGTTCGGACTATATATTAGACTATAGTCCAGAATATAGACAATAGTATAGGCCAAACTTTAAACTAGATTATAGTTCATACTGTAGGCTATACTATAGTCCATACTGTAGACTATGCCGTAGTCCAGACTTATGACTCCACTATAGTCCAGGCTATAGAGACGAGACTTTAGTCGAGACTATAGACTAGACTATACACTATACTCGAGTCCAGACTATAAACTTGACTATAGTACCATATATAGACTAGACTTTAGTCCAAACTATAGACAAGACTATACACTAGACTAGAGTCCAACTATAAACTTGACTATAGTTTAATCTATAGACTAGACTAAACTATAGTTCAGACTATACTCTAAACTTTAGACCAGACTATAAAGTAGACTTTAGTCCAGACTATAGACTAGACTATAGTCAAAAATATGATGATAGTCTAGACTATAGTCTAGATGATAGTCTAGACTATAGTCTAGATGATAGTCTAGACTATAGACTAAACTATATCCTACACTATAGTTCATGGTAAAAACTAGACTTTAGCGCAGACTGCAGACTTTAGACAGTAGACTAGTATATAGACCAGACTACAATATATGCATTATATTCCAAACTGTAGACTAGATAATTTTTCAGACTATTCTCCGGGCTATACTAGATTACAATCTGTATAATAGATAAGATCTATGTTATAGACTATAGTCCAGAATATAAACTAGACTATTATTCAGGCCATAGACTACAATATAGTTCACATTATAAACTATGCTATAGACCAGAATATAGAATGGACTATAATCTGTACTATAGAATAGATTATAGTACAGACTATAAACGACACTATAGACAACACTACAGTCAAGTCTGTATAATCAAAGTCTCTAGACTTTATTCTAGTCTATATACTTGACTAAAGTCTTGACTATCTACTTCACTACAGTCCAGACTTGACTTTAATCCAGACAAATTATTAACTAGATTATAATCCATATTATAGACTATCATCCAGACAATAGACTTAACTGTATGTAGCTGTTGCAGAACAGTTTTTGCAAGTACAAAATAATTGATTCAAGCACGGATCGTTTAAATCCGAAAAATCTTATTTGAATCTTTCACTTTTTTACATTTTTCTCTATTTAGAGTTCATAGCTACAGTAAATAGTTATTTCCAAAGAAAAATACTTTATTTTTTAGAAATTGATGTCAATACATGCCAAAAAGAATAATATCCTGCGATATCCTTCGAAAAAACTTTTTCCATTTTCCATCAAAAATGATCGATGTACATCAAAATAATGTGTGTGGTGAAGTAAAATCCATAAAAAATCCAGCGGTTTAGGTTTGTGCGTGAAAGGTTTAAGACATATTGGGGTTAAAGTGATAGTGCAATGAACTAATTTTGAGAACTTTAACTTAAATCTATGATAAGTTTGTAATAAAAATAAGAATAATTTAAGAGTTTAAAATATTGTATTAGCACCGAAATGTTTTTGATTTAATTTCGATTTGTACTTGATGTAAGATTTCAGAACATTTCGGTAAAAATATACAAAATAAGGATAATACCATATGTTAAAAGCTCAACTATTTATCGCAAAAAATCCTTAACTTAATGAGAATTATTTACGTTGGAATGAATGTAATTTGAATTGAATAAGAAAAGGTATTGAATTAAGTAAGATATTAGATTGAAAAGTAATCTAAACTATTTCATATCAAGATAACAATTATTAATACCGATATGTTATCTATTAAAAACAAGTAATTAACTGGAATAAAATCACCCTGAAAAGACTACTACTTATGTTCTGTATTACATAGAAGTAGTGTTATAAGGTCTTACTAATAATGTGTTATATAAATACTTTCTAATCCATTAGTCATATTGCCAGTTAAGATACTGATGCTGTATACTTTTTTTCATGTGATTTACAATGACTTCTTATTCTAATTACTTATAATAGTTTGTGGTAAATTCTTGTTTCCAATGACATCACCGTTTTCAAATAATATTATGTAAGCAAATTTTAAACTTCTTATTTATTTAGTTTTCAAAAATTTTTTAGTGTAAAGTTAAGATGAGTAAAAAAAAGTATTATAAAGTTATAAAATCACCACAATTCTCATTTGGTTAATGACATTTAAAGTATATTAATTTTGTTTCTTCGCTCTTAGCCGATAAAATATTATAATATACACACTTATAACCAGGACAAGGATTTTCATGTACTAAAAAATTAAAAATATGTAAATACCAAATTTGTCGTAAAAATATGAAATACAGAGAAAACAAAACTATTTATTTTAGAAAAATATGCAAAATATGCTATACAAATATTGGAAATATGTAAAATATATGAAATTTATGCATTTATAACAAAATATGCAAAAATATGCATCAACAAATCGATGCCATTTTGTAGTAAATTCTTTGTTTCGAAAAGAAAACTAGTTAAAAGTTATTTTGAATTACTGACTACCAACATGCATTCGCATAGAAATCCTTGCCCTGCTTATAACTTATTAGATTTGAATATCTAAAACATATGAATAACCTTTTCATCTTCAGTACATTAAATCCTAATTTAACACGATGAATAAATGTATAAAGTTTAAGTATTTCATCATATGTCAAAGAGTATATATTTAGCACATTAACACACATTCTTATGAGGTTTGTTTATAATACGGTTGAAGAAAAAATCAATTTAATACCCAACAGTTTGGAGTAACTTTAGCAATATTTACAACAGCTTGTTATAGACAGATTTTATTACAAATGATTAATTTCTAATCTACAATGCAGAATTCTGTTAAAGTAAAGTTGGTACTAGAAGCTATTTAAAGACTGAAGACTGGTTTCCTTCTAGATTACCTTGAACGTATAAAGTAACCTATGGGTCTTTGTATGAATACAAAGTTTTAAGCGAAATACTGTTTTAAAGACATACTTATACTTCTAGTAAAACTATTGGATACTTGTCGTTATGAAAGCATAACGTACGTCCTGTAGCTGGAGCATGATTGAGAAAAAAATCAACATTTTTTATTGCCTGTCATGTTCAGGTTAAATTATATTATGACCTAGTACTCGTGCACAAAAGCTATGCCAACGAAAACAAACTGACACTCACAGGGATATTTTTTTTATATTATTGAATACATTTTAACCTGTTGCATGTAAATCAAGCACGTTTATTTTTATTATTACATTGTCATTCATGTATTCTATAGATTTTTCTTGCCACAGCGGTAGTAGTAAGTAAATAGCATGAGACTGTTGCTCTGAATATATAACAGGAAGGAAAGACAAAGTTTTAAGCATCACAAATTTTCACTAGTTGATGATGGTGAAAGATTGTCAACACTTAACTGGAAAGTAATTTTGATCTTTAAATTTCAGTTGATTATTGGAATCATATGTTGTTATGTTGAAAACATGTAAGTTATATGGTGTCAAATTATCACCATTATAATACTAAAAATATTCTTATTAGGAATTTTTTTTAACCAAAACAAATATGTGGGTTTTTCTCGAAGTTTAATATATTAGAAAAAATTTTACTAAAATAAAGCATAAAATAGAGATAAAAAAGAAATGATAAAAAAATATGTAAATTAAAATGAAATAAAGGGGAACAATATGTCCGTCTGTCAATTGTTTTCTTATAATCTTTATACAGCACTTAAAATTCGTTTTATATTTATCTCTATTTTTACACACAATTTTCATATTATTTCTTTTAAATTCTCTTGTGTTTTTCTAACATACCAAGGATATTTGTTTGTGAGTAGTTGTTAAAAAAAAGAAATATTTTTTCCTAGTTTTTTATATAACTTGAGGTTTTCAAAGGAATTTTTCTATTCTTTCTTATATTTGTTCTTCGTTTGCTCTAATTTATTCATATTAATTTTGTGTTACTTGTTTGTTCATATTTTATTTTTATTGCGTCTTAAGTTATAATATTTCTTAGTTTAAAAAAAAGGGAGTCAGTCAATTTTCTTTACTTTATTGAACTTTGTTTTTGTTTTGCATATATTTGTGTTGTTTTTTTTCCTTCATAACCTAGAGGGGTTTGAATTTTAAAGTTTTATAAATGTTAATAAACGGAAAAAACACTTTTGCTATCAAAAAGAACGTACATTTTTGTTATCTTAAAAACTACTTATACTAAAGTTTTTTTTTCGAAATTAAATTTTTTTTGCAAAACTCTTCATTCCTCTCATCATATGTTAAATGTGTAAAATCAAGCACATTTCGATATTAAAGGACCAGTTAATGCACATGTCTATAGAATAGTAAAATAGTAGTCAAGTCCACACATCAATTGATCGACTTTTCATAGACTAAGTCAATATATAAATCGATTGCATACAATTCGCCCATTGACTATTTAACTTACTTGTCCATAGTAAATATTCTTGTCCATGAACGTGACCATGAACAGGATTAGTCAATGGGATAGAAAATAGACTAATCTACCGTCTTTTCGACAGATAAGTCGACTGACAGACTCGTCAAAAGACTTGTAAACAGTCTAGACTAAGTACTAGTCAATCTCGATAGATTAGTCAACTGACAGACTAGTCAAAAGACTAGTAAACAGACTAGACAACAGACTAGATAACATATTAGTCAACAGACGAGTCAACGGACTATTCAACGGACTAGTCAACAGACTATACAAAAGACTAGTCAACAGACTAGTTAACAGACTAGTTAACAGACTAGACAACAGACTAGTCAACAGACTAGTCAACAGACTAGACAACAGACTAGACAACATATTAGTCAACAGACGAGTCAACAAACTATTCAATAGCTAGTCAACAGACTAGACAACGGACTATTCAACGGACTAGTCAACAGACTAGATAACATATTAGTCAACAGACGAGTCAACGGACTATTCAACGGACTATTCAACAGACTAGTTAACAGACTAGTCAACAGACAGTCAACAGACTAGTCAACAGACTAGTCAACAGACTAGTAAACAGACTAGACAACATATTAGTCAACAGACGAGTCAACAAACTATTCAATAGCTAGTCAACAGACTAGACAACGGACTATTCAACGGACTAGTCAACAGACTAGTCAACAGAATGGTCAACAGACTAGTCAACAGACTAGTCAACAGACTAGTCAAAAGACTAGTCAACAGACTAGTCAACAGACTAGTCAACATAATGGTCAACAGACTAGTCAACAGACTAGTCAACAGACTAGTCAACAGACTAGTCAACAGACTAGTCAAAAGACTAGTCAACAGACTAGTCAAAAGACTAGTCAACAGACTAGTCAACAGACTAGTCAACAGACTAGTCAACAGACTAGTCAACAGACAAGTCAACAGACTGTCAACAGACTTATCAATAGAATAATCAATAGACTAGTCAATAGGCTAGTCAACACACTATACAACAGACTAGTGAACCAACTAGTCAACAGACTAACCAACAGACTAGCCAACAGACTAGTCAACAAACTAGTTAAAGAACTAGTCAAAAGACTAGTCAATAGAAAAGCACATATAACAATATTATAAACCAATCAATGGAATAGTACAAAGACTAGTTCCTAAAATAGTCGATAGGCTAGTCATAGACCAGTTGATAGACCGTTCAATAGACTAGTCCATAGATCTCTCGAAACATTATTCGGTAGCTAGGTAAAATAATAGTGAATAGACTTATTGATTGACTTATCAATAAACTAGTCAACAGAGTATTCGACAAACTAGTTAATAGATTAATCAATTGACTCGTCAGTAGATTAACTAGTAAATAAACCAGTAGACAGACTATTCTTTAGATCATCAATATACTATTTAATGGACTAAATGATACACTTATCAATGGCATAATCTCTAACACTCATATTTTAAAATTTCACCAACTCATCATCCTTATCCTGAGTTTCCTTCTGGAAAATTCTCCATATTTCTAAGTTCTCACATATACTTGTTGAAGATATTTATTACATTTATTAACTTTTTCTTTCTCATGCTGATACAATTTCTTCTTCTTTTTTTATTTATTTAAGCATAAATCCTTTACTTTTGGTTTCCTCTAACAAGGTTTCTCTATTCTATTGTTCTTCATAGAATCGTGACAATGCGTAGATTTTCCAAACATAAATAAATTCAAGACAATAGAATTAAAACAGAAATTGCTAAAACAAAATGTCGAAACGTGATTTATTTCTTAATAAAACATCTGTCAACGTCATTATGATGTCTATCAGAAGCATAGATACATTTGTAAATAATCGTTTTTTTTTTCTTAGTAAGTCTAGGATTTGGGTGTTCTGTTTTTTTTATATGTTACATTGACTGGAAATTCTCGAGAGAAAAACAGGGCATTTTATTTTCTTTAAGAGTTTTATTAAATTCTTGTAAATCTTTCGCATGTCTGATGAATGAAATTGATTTCTTTGAAAAATAAACTAATGTGGTAAAATACAAGAAACGTCATTGAAAATTGTGTTACAGAATACAATCTACATTTTGCGAATTTACAAACTTTATTCAATACTTTTACTATTTATTTACTTTATCACTTTGATAAATAGAAGTTATACTAATAACTTTCTCAGATCCGAAAAATGTATATGAAGCTCCATTAGTTATTTAGGACAAATTATTTAAACGTATGAGTGATATTAATCGAAATCATGATAATCATACGCAGTGATTGAAACAATAATATAGTCTCACACATTTTTAATCCATAGACCATAAATTTTTTTTAGCCTTTAGTCTAGTCTATAATCTAGTATACAATCAGTGTAGTCTATAATCAGTCTATAGCCATAAATTTTGTTTTAGCCTTTAGTCTAGTCTATAATCTAGTATACAATCAGTGTAGTCTATAATCAGTCTATAGTCTAGTCTTTAGTCTAGTCTATAGTCTAGTCTATAGTCTAGTCTATAGTCTAGTCTATAGTCTAGTCTATAGTCTAGTCTATAGTCTAGTCTATAGTCTAGTCTATAGTCTAGTCTATAGTCTAGTCTATAGTCTAGTCTATAGTCTAGTCTATAGTCTAGTCTATAGTCTAGTCTATAGTCTAGTCTATAGTCTAGTCTAAAGTCAAATCTATAGGGTAGTCTATAGGATGCTCTATAGTCTACTCTTTAAAAAGTATACATTTGTCTTTAAATTTAATATTTGTCGACCTGTGTAACTTATCAGTTCTCAAAAAATTTTTTTTAAATATCATTTCGATTTAAACTCGTGTGTGGCATTTTTTGATGTTCTTTTTGATTTAATGATTAAATACGCTTGTACATCAATATAAATATACATATGTTTACATATGAGATCAAAATGTATACTGAAATGTATTAAATTTATTATTTATGTTCATTTAATTAGTAACAACTACAGGACAGTAACAGAAAGTATGTGTTTAGACCACAAACATATGTATGTACGTGTGTATTTTTTCCTTTTTTGAGTGGGATTTTTAGATAAATTGCTTAATTTTCCTAAATTCTTCCTTTTTTCTTCTAAAGACTAGCAAATGTCAAGCGATAATTGTAAAAATATTCATAGTCTTACAATGTCTACGGATGTTTATGATAAATCATTTAAGCAGAAAGATTAAATATGTATAAGTCAACCTTTGCAAGGAATCTTAACAAGGTAGTAATGTTTAATAAATGAAAACATAAATAAGAAATTAACTTTTTGTTTGGCAGGTTAATAATAAGATGTTAAATATTTATATGTTTAGGACAAACAAAATCAGCTAAATAAATTAAACATGTTGTGCCTGTAACCTTTCAAAACATTGCAAAATGTTGTAAAACTAAATTTTTATTTTGTTAATGTTTATTTTATTAAAAATTCTATAAGAATATCATTAAATAATTTCTTTTAATAAATTTAGTAAAATTTAAAGGGATATGTAACCACACTGCGTATGAATATTATAAACGCAATTAAAAATACTCATACGCCTATAATGAAACAACACATTTATATATATTATTATATATTTTTTAGATTTAGTTGATAAATTTTTTTCTTTCACATTTTACTATAAAACATACTTACACTTAGATGATATAATTGCATTTAATTAAATTAAATCAACATACCTACAAAAAAAAGAAAGAAGAAAAATAATTATTGAAATTTTAAGTAAATTTATGTTTTACAAAAAAGAATAAATTATGCCGCAACTATTTATAAATTGGTTGAACAAAAGCGAAAGTTTTATGTTCTCATTGCAGGTAATAGAAACTTTTTTAATTTCAATTAATTCAATTATAAGCAAAATCCATTAGAGATCACGTTCTCGAGACCTATAGTATTGTCTATAGTATAGTCTATAGTCTAATCTATAGTCTAGTCTATAGTCTAGTCTATAGTCTAGTCTATAGTCTAGTCTATAGTCTAGTCTATAGTCTAGTCTATAGTCTAGTCTATAGTCTAGTCTATAGTCTAGTCTATAGTCTAGTCTATAGTCTAGTCTATAGTCTAGTCTATGGTCAAGTCTGTAGTCAGGTCTATAGTCTAGTCTATAGTCAAGTCTGTAGTCAGGTCTATAGTCTATTCTATAATCCAGTTTATAGTCTAGTCTATAGTCTAGTCTATATTCTAGTCTACAGTCTAGTCTATATTTTAGTCTATAGTCTAGTCTATAGTTTAGTCTATAGTTTAGTCTATAGTCTAGTCTATAGTCTAGTCAATAGTCTAGTCTATAGTCTAGTCAATAGTCTAGTCTATAGTCTAGTCTATAGTCTAGTCTACAGTCTAGTCTATAGTCTAGTCAATAGTCTAGTCTATAGTCTAGTCTATACTCTAGTCTATAGTCTAGTCTATAGTCTAGTCTATAGTCTAGTCTATAGTCTAGTCTATAGTCTAGTCTATAGTCTAGTCTATAGTCTAGTCTATAGTCTAGTCTATAGTCTAGTCTATAGTCAAGTCTATAGTCTATTCTATAGTCTAGTCTATAGTCTACTCTATAGTCTAGTCTATAGTTTAGTGTATAGTACAGTTAATAGTCTAGTCTATAGTATAGTCTGTAGTCAGGTCTATAGTCTAATCTATAGTCTAGTCTATAGTCTAGTTTATAGTCTAGTCTAGTTTATAGTCTAGTCTATAGTCTATTCTATAGTCTAGTCTATAGTCTAGTCTATAGTCTAGTCTATAGTCTAGTCTATAGTCTAGTCTGTAATCTAGTCTATAGTCTAGTCTATAGTCTAGTCTATAGTCTAGTCTATAGTCTAGTCTATAGTCTAGTTTATAGTCTAGCCTATATTCTTGTCTATAATCTAATCTTTAGTCTTGTCTATAACCTAGTCTATAGTCTAGTCTTTAGTCTAGTCTATAGTCAAGTCTATAGTCAAGTCTATAGTCAAGTCTATAGTCAAGTCTATAGTCAAGTCTATAGTCTAGTATATAGTCTCGTCTATAGTCTAGTCTATAGTTTAGTCTACTTATTTCATATGTGGGCGTGGCACATTGCCTTCTTTAAATGTTAAAATTAAATGTGGCCTCTATTTTTTTTAGAAAAAAACTCACCTTTGCATTATTCGATTCTAAATTATTTGCCAATTTCATATGAACGTTTAACAAAATTACTTTTGTTGCAAAAAAATAAAATTTACAAAAAAAAATCAAACACAATTGACTTTGAAAAAAAATATGCAAAAAAGCAAACACTTTTAAACAGTTTATTACTTTCCTTCCAATGCAAAAAATAAAAAAAAAACTTGTTGAAATTTTAAAAATTTTGTTTAGTTTAATTACACATCAAATAAAACAGGTTAATTAGTTATTTAATAAAATTTTACAAATTTCGTTAAAAAAACATCAACATCTGCTGGTCATGTGTAGTTAAGATATGTGGCCGTCTATGAACACTTATGTAGTTCACTGTATACTTTTCTTTTTTGCTCTATTCAAAAGTAAACATATGTTTAAGCGAAAAATTTTAAATAAACATTATTAACTTTTTAACTGCAGTTTTTTTTAATTTTTTAAATGATTATTTAGTTTTGCGCAAAAAATATTGTATAGATATCAAGGCCGTTAAACAAATGGAGTTCTTTTAGAGTAAAATTAAACTGTATTTATTATTAAATTATTAACATTTAAATATTATTAACTAATGCTGTTGGTATTTATTTGTTAATAAACTTAGCAACAAACTCATGAGATGACTCAATATTGAAAATATATACAATTTTAAAGAGTTGAATTTATTTGCTCGTTTGACTTTTTTATTAGAAATTTTTGATAAAAACACTAAACTTGTCAAAGAATATAGTTTAATATTTCTATTTAATTTATTTGATTCTTGAAAAAACGTTGTTTTTTTACAAAATTTTATAAACGTTTTGTATTGTGTTTTTTTTTTTTTGCTCACACAAAAGTTTAGTTGATTTAACCAAAAATGTTAATTGAAGAAGCAACAATATTCATTTATATAGAGAGAGAGGAGAACCAGCCAGGAAAAACCACCGTTAACAAAAATAATATTTCAGATATTTTTGTTTTAACGAAATGAGAGTGTTTTTTTCTATTTGTTTGTATTATTTGCTATCCCGTTATAAGTGAAAAAGACACTGTTATACGCGGTCACATTCGTTGAACGACTGGTGTAAAAGGTAATCAAAAATTGCACGAGTCTAAACATTAATTGAGTGCAATGCATACCATGATGGCATGGCATGCCAGTCAGTCAGCATACGTACAACACACAATTGCCTCCTCATCTGGCCTACTCCTCTGCACCCCTGGCACTGCTGTTTAACGTGGCTTAGTGAGCTCCATCAACTAGACAAGCAACCCCCTCTAGTCCACTACTAAGGCAGTTAGTTTCATTTCCTTTTGGCAGGGAGGGGAGGTAAGTTGTCTAAAATAACCCCTCAGCCACCACCAGCAAATGTGGCTACAACTTGTGGCTGTTTTTTCTTACGTTGTATTTCTATCATCGATATTTGTTTGCAAAATACAGCAACAACAACAAAAACAACAAGTACCTTCACATTTTGTCAAAATACAATACCACTTTATAAGTGTTTGTTGCTTTTTTCTTTGCAAAGCTTTATCTCACTCAATTACAATTTTAAAAGTTGTTTAAGTTTTCTGCAAAACAAAAGCTTTTTGTGTAAATGAGCATTTTCATTTGCACCAAAATCACTCACTCTTTTCCAACATTTAGTTTTTTTCTGTCTTCTGTTATAAGAATTTATTTTCGCTTTTAGCTCAAATTCTAAAAGAGTATTATTTACAGCATTGGAGAAAAAGAGAGCAAAAGTGTTTTGTTTTTTTTCTAAATATCTTATTTTAGTTTGTTTTTAATATTTTTCTTTGCTCATCATCATCACACTTTTTTCATTTAACTTTTATTTTTTTTCTCTCTTCTACATTTCTAAATTCACAATAACAACAAACTTTTAGTTTTGCACTTTAATATTTTTGTTATTATTGTTTTTTCTTTTGTACTTTTATCATTATATATTTTCATTAATATATTTTATACAGTAATTAAGAGTATGTATTGTTATTGTTATTGTAACAATAACATGTATAAAAACAGACTGATATTTAGTAAAAACAAACGAAACTTCGAGACCAGTCGTGCCTATAGTATAAACGATATATTAGTATATAGAACACTTAATAGATCAGTCCGAAGAATAGTCCATACACTTTCCATGAGACTGATCAAAATACTTCCTCATAGAATAGCTGATAGATAGATCAATTAGTCCATAGGTCCAAAGACCAGACCAGACCATATCTACAACCCAAAACCCTACTATAAACTAGACTAAACACGAAACTAAACTAAAGATTAGACTATGGACAAGACAACTAACTACAGTATCCTAGACTATACTTACACTATTGTCTTGACAAGACTATAGACTAGACAATAGACTAGACTATAGACTAGACTATAGACTAGACTATATACTAGACTACAGACTAGACTATAGACTACACTATAGACTAGACTATAGACTAGACTATAGACTAGACAATAGACTAGACTATAGACTAGACTATAGACTAGACTATAGAATATACTATATACTAGACTACAGACTAGACTACAGACTAGACTATAGACTACACTATAGACTAGACTATAGACTAGACTATAAACTAGACTATAGACTAGACTATAGACTAGACTATAGACTAGACTATAGACTAGACTATAGACTAGACTATAGACTAGACTATAGACTAGACTATAGACTAGACTATAGACTAGACTATAGACTAGACTATAGACTAGACTATAGACTAGACTATAGACTAGACTATAGACTAGACTATAGACTAGACTATAGATTAGACT
The DNA here is from genome assembly GCF_022045245.1 of Lucilia cuprina. Lineage (NCBI taxonomy): Eukaryota > Metazoa > Arthropoda > Insecta > Diptera > Calliphoridae > Lucilia > Lucilia cuprina. The sequence goes on from NC_060954.1 coordinate 41,072,755, forward strand.
ATAAAATAGTACAAATAGTATAAAATAGTAATTTAAAAATGCGAAAGACTTTTTAAAAAGATGGTCTATGACTATTTATGAAATATAAGTTGGTCGTTACCTTTTTTATTCAATATTATAAAGTTAATATTAATCGAATAGTTGATAGATCTGTATGCAAGTTTTCTGACATCAGGTATACTTTCTTTAAATTGCAATTAATCAATCTCTTGGCCATTAACCTTTTACCTCGCAATAACATTCTTTCAAATTTCTGTCTAGCGAAATATTGTTTTCGTCACTAGTTGCTAAGTCGTTTCATTTTAAGTCTGCCTATTTAATTATTTATATTATTTATTTATATATATTTTTTCTACAATAAATATATATTTTTCTTTTGTTTAAACATTTATGAGAGTGTGTCTAGGTGTGTGGCGTTTTTTTTACTTAATTTCATTTATTTCAGTTGAGTTCAATTTTTTCGGATTGTTTTTTAGATTGTACTTACGTTTGTATAATTTGTTGTTTGTGTTTTTTTTTTAATTTTTATTTATTTTAATTTTTAATTAATTTATTGCTCAATGCATAAAATAAAATAAAAATTTCTTTTACTTTTACCCCCCGATTACTTAGAAAAAACACAAAAACCATAAAATCAAATTAAAAACGAAATGCTTTCTTTTTCTGCCTCATACGTTTATTTTTACCGACGAAACAAACTTAAATAAAACGACCAAAAAAAAAACTAGTTTATTAAATTATTTTTACCGGTGTCTATGCAATAAAAACAGCAGCAACAACAACTAGAAATATTTTAAACAAAATCACAGGTAATCATCAAAATTGTTGCTGTGAAATATTGACACACTCTTTACCCAGCAGTTTTATTAGGATTTAATGAATCCCTTGATTTTAGATAAAATTTTCAGCGAATTGTCAAACTTCATTGTTAGATTGTCATTGAGTAATGGAATTGTCCGTGTTCGTGTGTTATTTTTATTTTGTATCAGCCTCTCAGTACTGCAGGGTATTGCATAAATATCCATCCATATACAAGCAGATAATTCGGTTGCTGCAATTTCTTCTTTTGGAATTTGATGAGCTGCTAAGAAATTTTTGCTGCAGCAGCAATACACAAGTTTAAAGAGATTTTTATTTACCGTTAAACACACTCTAAAGCGGATGTATAAAATGATAGTGACTGTTGTTATAGTAAAGTCATCAGTTGTCGTAGTAAGTACCACTCAATGCATTTCATTTTGACAATTTTAGAGAAGTGTGGGTTGATCTGCTGTGACAAAAGATTTAGACTAACTTAGAAATTTGAAGAAAACTTGAACGAACGTATATTCATAGTTTAGCTAGTCTATGTACTAGTCATGTACTATTAATTAGTTTACTGACAAGCTTGGGGAAAAGTCCATAGGCTCATTCTACAGAGTATCCTAAAGAGAAGACTATGGAATAGCCCATAAGCCCGTAGCATAGTCTATTGTCTAGTCAACGAAGCAGTCTATATACTAATCGACTAATAAGTCTATGGACTATTCCCTTGACTATTCTATGGATTTTTAAATTCAATGTTTAACTAGTCTATATACTGGTCTCTGGACCTATATATGGCCTTCTATCGATTAGTCTATGGCCAAGTTTAGGGAATAGTCCATGATTCTAAACAGCCTAAAGAGTAGACTATGGCCTAGTCCATGTGTCCGTAGCCTAGTCTATGATCTAGTCGATGAACCATTCTATAGACAAATCGACTGACTAGTCTCTTGGCTAGTCTATGGACTAGACTGTGCACTAACAAAAATATGTACTAATCTATGGACTTTTGTGTGGATTAGTGTATCAACTAGTCCATAGTCTATGGAGTGGTCCATGAAGTGTTCTTTTACCTAGTTTAAAGAGTAGACTATGGATTAGTACCTTATCCAGCCCATGGGCTATTCCATTCACTGACCTTTTGCTATTATGTTGACTAGACTATTGATTAGTCGACGATTAGTCGATTGGTATATTTACTGGTCATTGTACTAGTTTTCAACTAGCCTATGATCAGTACTTGTCGAACTTGTCTGTTGACATGACTCTGGAAAAGTCCGGAGACTAATCTCTGGACTAGTATAAGGACTGGACTCTAAACCAATAATGTACTTGTTTATGGACTAGTATACGACCAGTCTGCAGATAACTCTATCTACTAGTCAATAGACTATTTCTTGAGTAGTCTATGGACAATCTATACTAACTTATGGACTTGTTTATGCGCTAGTTCATTGACTAGTCTATGGGCTAGTTTATTCACTAGTCTAATAATTAGTCTATAAATTCGAGTGACATTGACTAAACTCGTCGATTGACTACAGCTTTTACTAGTTTATTTACTCGCTTTTGTTCTATCATGACGACCACTCTATGAGCTAGTCTATGTACTAGTCTATTGATTAGTCAATATTGACTGGTTTTGGCCAGTCTACAAACAAATTTATGGACAAGTCTATGAATTTATTTAGACCTTTTAATCGTCAGTGGACAAGACTACTATCTCGTCTATTTACTGGCCTTTGTTCCACTATTCCGACCACTCTTTGGGCTAGTCCATGTAGTGGTATATGAACTAGTCATTGGCTTTCTATTGACTAAGCCAAAGCCTAGCTGAACCCGTGTCTGCTATACAATAATCCATTAACTAAGCTTTTATTTACTAGACTTTGTATAATTATGCTGACTAGCAGATATAATAGTCTATTGTGGAGTTTATAAATCGGTAGGTGGACTAGTCTATTGACTGGTCTAATAGAGAAATAAAAAACAAATATTTTTAATTGTTTATCACTTTTCACTTTTATCTATAAAAAAATAGAAAAATATTGTTAATTTTGCAATTGTTATCTAAAGTTATAAATAGTTAAACAAATAAATGTTATTGAAAATGAAATTGAAAAATAACATAAAGATATCAACTGAAAATTTTTCAAAACAAAAACTTTCTTTTAATAATTTTCTATAAATCAAATTATTTAATTAAGAATTACGTTAAGTCTTTATATAGTTTTTAATTTGAGACCCAAATATTGTTCCCTCTAAGTAATTTTACCAAACACAACCTTAGTTACATGTATCTATAACAGGTTTTACTAGTTATCCTTCAAAAACACAAAATTTTTAAAAACCTTAAATACTCAAAATCTTTATACGATATCAGGGACTTCAAGTCCATTTCATAATGCACACATTTTTTTAAACCCCATTTCAGGTTACTGATTTGATAATTATTTCTACTATATTATTTTTTCACTCCAATATTTAATCTAAATATAACCAAACAACCTTTGCAAGAGAAAAACAACATTCTTTCGTATTAAAGTTGTTTGTTGTAGCTAAAGTTGTTGTAATTATTGGTCTGATTGTAATACTTGTACAAACATTATGTATATAGTTTTTGAAAAGTAACCTTAAATGTGCATAACGTTCAAATTGTTTTAATCCAAGTTTTATTTTTTTAATATTTATATGCATAAAAAAGTAAGAGACTAAAAGTTAAATAGAGCCAACACCCTAAAATGTAATTTAACCAACCAAGCGACAATCGAGCTGCAAGTATGCAACCAACAAACGTACCAAACCATTTCGACATTCAAGAAAGCAAAAAAAAAAAAAAACATTCTGACATCTAATATCAAACAAAACACAACAAATACGCCAACCAGCCAGCAACACCATTAGCAACAACAAGAAAAAATATATGTATTAAGAAAAAAAATACTTTTAGTAACATTTAATTTAATCAAAGCAATTTTAAAAGTTACTTTTTTAAAATGCAAAAAAATATAGTACAAGAAAAACCAATACACATGTAGATAACACGAGCAAGCAAATACATACAATAAATATTCTGCATGAATCAGGGCTGTTAAAATGGAATTTAAAAAAAATTAGCTACTTGCAGCTTAGAGACCTATAAATTGGTCTACCTAATAGAGTATTCTATAAACTAGTCTATAGGGTAGTAAATAGACTAGTATGTATGTTAGTATATGATCTAGATCATGCTACTGCTCTTAGACTAATCAACAAACCTAGTCCCAGAGCCCAGCCAATATACTAGGAAATATTATACACAATAGTTTAGGAATGGACTAGTATATAGCTCAGTTAATAGGTCGCTACATAGACTAGTGAATTGATTCATAGACAAGCCCATAAATCTGTCAATAAGCTAGTCCATAGACTAGTCAACAGACTAGTCCATACATTGGACAACAGACTAGTACCAAGTCGAGTGAACACCATTGTCAACAAGCTACTCCAAAGACTATAAACCAAGAAATAAACAAGTCAATCGACAAATTCATAGTGTACTCAATAGATTAGTCAATTAACTAGCCAATAGAGCAGTCTCTAAGCTTGCAAATAGACTAGTACCTAGACTAGTATCTGGAGTAATCCAATGACAGGTTAATGGACTTGTCTACAGTCTAGTCCAAAGGCAATCCAGACTGATAAAAGAACTTGGCAATAGACAAGCCAATAAACTAGTCAATAGACTAGTCCGTAAGATATATGGATTTTTAAATAGACAAGTCTTTAGACTATTACATAGACCAATAAATAGACTAATCAATAGACTAGTAAATTTACTTGTCAATAGTCTATTATTACCTAGTCAATATACTACAAAACGACTAGTCCATAAAGTAGTCAAAAGACTAGTCCATACCCCAGTTAATTACCACCATTACCTTGTCCGTAAACTATTCTAAAGACTAATCCATAGATTAGTCAATAGACTAGTCTATATACTAAGCAATAGACTAGTTCATAGTCTAGTTAATAGACTATTAACTATTACCTAGTCAATATACTACTAAACGACTACTAGTCAAAAGACTAGCCCATAGACTAGTTAAGAGACAATGACTAGTCTCTTGTAAAAAGACTAGATAATTTAGACTCTATCAAAGACTATTCTATAAACTATACTACCCAATAGACTAGTCCAAAGCTTAGTCAACACACTAGTTAAGAGACTAGTCATTATACTTGTAAATAGTCTAGACAAGTTACATAGTCAATTACCTCCATTACCTAGTCTATTAACTATTCAAAAGACTAGTCCATAGACTGATCAATCGACTAGTCCATAGGCTAATTAATAGACTAGTCCATAGCCAAGCCAATAGACAAGTCCATTACCAATTCAATAGACAATTCCATTACCAATTCAATAGACAAGTACTTACATTACCTAGTCAATGGACTTTTAAGCAGACTAGTACATTACCTAATCAAACGTCTAGTCCATAGACTAGTCAATTGATCAGTCAATAAACCAGTAATAGTCTAGTCAAAAGACTAGTCTATCTCTATCAAAGACTATTCTATAGACTTGTACATGGACCAATAAATAGACTACTCAATAGACTAGTAAATACACTAGCCAATAGACTAGTCCATAGCTTAGTCAACACACTAGTTAAGAGACTAGTTATAATCATAGTTACATAATCAATTACCTCCGTTACCTAGTCTATAAACTATTCAAAAGACTAGTCCATAGACTGATCAATCGACTAGTCCATAGGCTAATCAATAGACTATTCCTAGATAAATCAACAAACAAGTATATTATAAACTATTCAAAAGACTAGTCCATAAACTGATCAATCGACTAGTCCATAGGCTAATCAATAGACTATTCCTAGATAAATCAACAAACAAGTATATTACCTAGTAAATGGACTTTAAGCTGACTAGTACATTATCTAAAACGTTTAGTCCATAGACTAGTCAATTGATCAGTCAATAAACCAGTCAATAGACCAGTAATAGACTAGTCAAAAGACCAGTCAATAGATCAGTCAATAGACTAGTCAAAAAACTAGTCTATTGACTAGTATATTCTAGTCCATATACTAGTGTATAGTTACGTCAATAGTCTATTCAAATGACAAGTTAATAGTCCTGTCAATAGACAAGTAAGCCTAGAAAACAAGACTAGTCAAATGATGAGTCTATAGTACATTTACTTGTCAAGAGACCAGTCAGTAGACGAGTAAAGTAGACTATTAAATGGACTAGTACATATACTAGTCAATAAACTATTCCATAAAAAAGTCCAGAGAGAAGTTAATGAACTAATTCATGAAAAAAAGTAACTAACTAGTCCAATAATGAGTCTATAGTACATATACTTGTCAAGAGACGAGTCTAAATTCTAGTAAATGGACTAGTATATAGTACATATAGTCTACAACTAGTCCAATAATGAGTCTATAGTACATATACTTGTCAAGAGACCAGTCAGTAGACGAGTCGAAAAGACTAGTAAATGGACTAGTATAAACTAGTCCCTAAAAAAGTAGAAAGAGTAGCAAATAAACTAGTTCATAAAAAAAAGTAACTATCAAGCTCTTTCTATGTTTAGACCTACAACGATCTGGCTGAACGATTAACTTGTCCATCTCTGGTTACAAGTTAAAGTTAGTTTTAGAAAAGTTAGTTAATCAAAAACAAAAATACGCTTAAGACTTGTCTTAAGAAGTGGTGGCCTAAGTTAGTTGCTGTTTGGCAGGCTGGATAGATGATGTTTGTTGCCATACGTTTTTATTAGATTTTAGAAGCAAACACAGTGGCAGCGGCCAAACCAGCCGTTACTGTCTCATTTGGAAACCAGTATTTGAGTGTTTCTTTTTACATTTTTATTTCTCCAAACTAAAAGGAGCTTGTAGTCTTTGTGGTTAAATGCAGAACGATAATTTGTATTATATTTTATATATATTTTAATTTTTTTTTTTTAATTTTTCTAAAATGATATTTTGTTTAACGTTTAGCGAGCAGTTTGCGTGTATAACGTTTTACAAAAACCCGTTTAATTTAAAAGTAAAATTTCCAAAAAAAAAATTTAAGGCAATTTAAAGAAATGGAACTAAATAAGTTTTAGAAAGGAAAAGTTTTGTTTTTCGAAAAATGATGAATAAAAAAGTTATTAATGGTTTATAAAAAGGATTTTGTATGGAAAAGATGTGTGTTATAGGTTTTATTAGATAGTGATAAACTAATGAAAAACCTGGATATTGTCTAAAGAATTAATTCTTTTAAAACTCAGCTAAAAAAAGTCAACCAACACTAGTTTTTTACTTGGTTTGGAAAAAAAAAAGAGTAAAATCGTAAAACCAACAGCACCAGAAACCAAACACTAAACACCACAAATTTAATTCTTTTATTTTTTTTTAATTTTTTTTTTTAGTTACTATTTTTGTTTAACGAACGAACTCATAAACAACTTGTTAGTTTAATTTCAATATTTTTTTTTTTTTTTTGGTTTGAAAAAAAAAAATAATAATACTACAACAACACCATACAAAAGACCTTGCTTTCGATTTTCAATCTTTTGTAGTACATTCTGTTTGCCACAAAAAGTAGTAGAGAAAAAAAATAAGAAGAAAAAAAAACAACAACGTTAAAATGCCAACAACGAATAAAATACCGAGGTTTAAAAAACTATATAGTTTTTTTTCTATAATTTTGTATTTTATTTTTTTTAATAAACTTTTAGCAAAATTGTTGTAAAGAGGGTTAAAAAACATTAAAGAATTTAAAAAGATATAAAAATATCAAAAAAAAAAAAATAAATAATTTAACAATTTATTGAGCTTGTTGGCATTTAACTACTACTTAGTGTTATGGCCAAAAATATAATATAATATTGACTTGATTTGATTTTAGAAAAAAAAAACGACAACTAAAAGGCAATATAACTTGTAATTAGGGTTTGTTTTTTTTTTTTGCTTAAGTAGTTAAATAATTTTAATTTGTTGAAAATATTTGTTTTACATTTAAAAAAACGTTTTAGCAAATTTGCTTCCATTACCGGGTATTGTTTGTTAAATGTTAAGGTAATGATATGACACTACTGGTAGCATGACATTTTAACTAGGGGGTAATGTAATAGCGAGCAATCGCTTATTACTTAGCTTTATAAGTAGGCAATTGAATAAGTCATTACCAGGGTAAGGATTTCTATGAAAATGCATTTTTGTAGTCAGTAACTCAAATTAACTTTTAACTAGTTTTCTTTTCGCATCAAACAATTTGCTACAAAATGGCATCGCATGAAAATCCTTGCCCTGGTCATTACTTTAATTGTCAAATTGGGAGACCAATTGAAATTCTGTAATATAAAAGATTTCATAGAAACAATTGTCCAAATTCAGTTGTCTGTTAGAAACCATGATCCTTTCTACAATGGGCAGATTAGTATAAAGATTGACCCAAAAACCTAACCACTTATTTAGCTTTCTATTACGGAGTTTTGGTAAGAGTAATACGCAGCATGACCTTAGGAAATTATTACATCCAAGCAAAAACTTGTTAATGACTTCACAATGACTACTACCTATCGTTCTGATAACATAGAAGTATAGAAGAAGTGTTAAAAATTCTTTATAAGTAATTAGTCAGCTTTTGAGTAAAAATATAAAAGCTGTCTACTACTTTTTCTAATTACTTGTAAGCAATTGTGGTAAGTACCTGCCTCTAACTACATCACCATATTTAAGTAATGTAATAAACTTTTGGCATATTAACCCCTTAAATGATATTGAATGATTTTGCTGGGTCTCTAAAGGAATCCGAAGAAAATGCATAGAATCAAACTTTCAACAAAGTTAAGTAGAAAGTAACATCCTTGAGAACAGGAAGACTTAGATTCCGTAAATTTCGAACGTACTATGAAAAATGTTCAAGGCTGAAAGAATCTTTAAAATATAACGGCTAAATCAGATTCACAATGGAATCATATGAAATCTAAATACTACAATTTTAAATTCTCAACTCTTGGAGAATATCAAATGGGTCAAGTAGGGCATTATAAGACCTTCGATACGTCGGGAAAGTTAAATGTTTTGTATTTCTATAAGATTACTTCTAAAACGAATATAATAGCAATGAGTTTAGAATACCTTGATGCCAAATACAGTCCGTTAAGTGGATTATTTTGACTTTTAAGATATTCTCACAAGATCAAATGAAATAACAATAGGAAGAGGTAAAATTCTTTAACGACAATAGTAATGTCAAACTCGGCCTTCGTTATGTGAAACATTCAGCCTTAAAAGTAGTTCTCTAGAGATTTTTAAGAATCAGCGTCAAGTCAAATCCGTTGGTCTTGGTATCATCTCTTTAGTATGAGCTTTATATTGGACAAAATCCATAGGGAAAGTAGCTCCTCATTAGTCTCTGATAATTTCCAAAAATATAACTTTTTAAACCTTGGTTCGTAAGCAGATCTAATTCAGATTCTTAACATGCATTACTAAAAATCCGAAGGTTTTTTTAGTTCCTAAGGGAATCTGTAGGAACCAACTTATTGTTACGAGCGAATTTAGTCAATCACTTAAACTTTAGTCCATCATTTAAATAATATTCGGGATAAATATCGAAAAATAATAAAACGATACACGATTTGGCTATTGGCCTGTACATAGCTCTCTGTGACAGATATAACAATTCAGTACTATTCTATTTCTTAATATCGACAAATATCGCAATAGTCAACAGCTATCCAAAGACTAATCAAAAAATTAGTCAATCGACTATTCTTTAGTTTAGTCAACATAATAGTTCCTAGACCAGTCAACAGACTAGTACATCGAATAATCGATAAGATTGTTTATAGACTAATCACTAGACTTACTAGTTCACAGATTAGTCTATAGTCAGACGACTAGTTCATCAAGTCATCAATAGACTTGTCCATCGACTAGAATAAACTATAGACTAGCCGAGAGACCAGATGATGAACTAGTTTATAGGATGGTCAATTAACTAGTCATAGAGTTGTTAATTTACAATCCATAGACTGACCAATAAAATTTATAGTATAATCATAGACAAGTCCATAGAGTAGCCAAAGGTCTAGTTCATTGCCTTTTAGAAAAACTAGTACTATTTCCTTAAGGTAAAGCAGTACTTAGAGATACAAGCCGATGCAAAAATATTAGTGACGGCGCAACCATTTTCGGCCGGCAGCGGCGGCTAAATTGTCGGCTCGATTTAACTTCAGAAATTTACCTATAAGCGTTTATTATATTGAAAATTCTCTGTATAATAGTCTGTTATATAGAAACCTATCTCTATATACGTCATTATTATAGAAGTTTGTACTATTTCAATATTAGCACAGTATTGTGTGGCAACTCTTTTTAATTTGCATTAGGAATTTAAATTGGTGGCAACTCCGTTCAAATTGGTAAAATTATTTTCTAAAATAACATGTGCAATTCCAGTCTTTATCAGCGGCTTCGTTTAAGCCGGCTTAGCTTTTGAGCCGAAAGAATAAGGCGGCGGCGCGATTCGAAAAATATTACCGACGACCAGCCGCCGATTTGACCATTTTAGGCTTGTATCCCTGGCAGTACTTCAAAACTTTAGGTTTATTTAAAAAAAAACATTCTTTCAAATACCTGATAATTTTTATTGGTCAGCCATCTATCTAGCATACACACTTTAAGGCTGTTGTCTGATTGTCTATTATAGTTTTGGTCTTAAAACCTCTTATAAGTCCACAACAAAACTGGACAAAACAAACAAAAAAAGCAGAAAAAAGAACAGCATATAACCAAAAAAAATTAAACTTAATGGTCGTCGTAGTGGACGTTCTTTTTATGGTCAAATCGATCGAAACAAGTCTGTGTATTGAAAAGTAACAGTAGTAAAGAATAAACACGACAAACTGTTATGCACAAACAAACACACGCAACAAAAACCAAATCTAATTAATAGAACAAATTAATAACAACATCAAGCAAACAAATTGATTGGTAGTAAGTAATAACAAGCCAACACACACACACACAAAATATGTAACAATTGTGGGAGAATTAATTAAATTATGGACATGTGGTCGAAGATTTTAATTTTATGGAAACAAGACAAAACAAAATTATATATATTTATAAAAACTGTTTTCCGTGCACAGCCTTTTTTCTTTTGAAGTTTTGGCTGGAAAATGAGAGCAAGTATTAAAAGTCAATAACTAGCAACACACGTTATTTTGTTTTTTTTTTTTTTTCGCTGACGTTTAGGCGTTGGTATTGTTTCTTAACTGGTCAAAATGTTTCTTTTTTTCTTAATTTATTTTTCTTAAAAACAAATTTATTACACAAAATTTCGAAATGACACTCAAACACACACACATATATGACAAGCAACCAGTTAAAATTAATTATTTTTCAACAGATTTGGAGACAAGATTTTGACCTCATCGTGTGTTGTTTAAGAGGTTGATTTCCTTTAAAGAAAAAAGCAACTAAAGCTATTAGGAGTTGGAGATTTTGATAAGACAATTTTATCGGCCTCTAGGGTCTGTTGTGCAAAAATACTAAATAATATCTCAATTTCGAAATATATACTTTTCTTGGTAGATTCAATTTAGAATGAATGTAATTAGAAATGATAACATATCTTCATTTTATGCTTTATACTTTATACTTTATACTTTATACTTTATACTTTATACTTTATACTTTATACTTTATACTTTATACTTTATACTTTATACTTTATACTTTATACTTT
>NC_060954.1:41084416-41087456 GCF_022045245.1 Lucilia cuprina
TAGACTAGACTATAGACTAGACTATAGACTAGACTATAGACTAGACTATAGACTAGACTATAGACTAGACTATAGACTAGACTATAGACTAGACTATAGTTAAGACTAAAGACTAGACTATAGGCTTGATTATAGACAAGATTTTATAGACTTCTTTCATACTTTATTTCTTTGGTACTTTTTCTTTTTAGACTTTTAACCCTTAACCTTTTGCATACGCTATACTTCCCCTTTCATTTCTTAACACTAATAAATCTGTATAAATTTTATTTTTCATGTTAAGTCAATCTTTTTGGTATCCTAAAATTACTGTTTTGTTCTTGCTGCCGTTGTCTCTGTTGTAATATCATATGTTTTGAAATAGAAACAAAAAAAAAAAAATCGTTCAAACTCGTACCATTGTGGCAGCCACAGAGCTACTACTTCTACTTGCTTTAACAAGCTAGTTTTTGTCGAGTTTTCTAAAGTGCCATTCTAAAAATTTGTTTTATTTGATTTGCATTTGAGGCAAATCCGTTTCTTAGATTTTTTCTCAACTTCATTTAAGACGCGATGCCCTTGAAGGTGTTGTATGCTGCATGTGTTGTTTGAAGCAACTTGTCAAAAAAATTATAAAGAACAAATTTAAAATTAATTTATTTGAAAAAATATATATATTAAAAAGTTTACACTGAGAAAATTATGTGTTTCAAAATGGGGAACATTTATTAATTAACCTTATAAATCGACTGTCTCGATTTTATATTACATTTATTGATCTCAAAGACCTGGTTCTCACTAGGAAACTTTATTTATGAAACTTTTGAACTTTTCTATAGAAAAGTTATTTCGATTGACATGAACTTTTCTATCGAAAAGTTGCTCCGATTGAGATTAACTTTTTCAGTTTGAGCTGATCGCTTCAGTAGAGAATTGAGCTGAATATTTTTATAGAATAATTTATTACTTAGATTGAGCTGAACGTATCTATAGAAAAGTTTCTTCGATTAAAATGAGCTTTTCTATAGAAAAGTTTCTTCGATTAAGATGAATTTTTCTTTAGAAAAGTGTCTTCGATTGAGATGAACTTTTCTAAAGAAAGTTAAAAGAGAAAACTTTCTTAGATTAAACTAACTAGAGAAAATCTAAATGAAGAGAGGATTTCAATAGAAAAGCTTCTCTGATTGAGAAGCTTTTAGTTTTGTGAGTGAATGGGTTAATGATCGGCATCTTAAAATTTCTCTCAATGTACTTAAACAAATTCTAGTATTTGATTTTTTTATACCAACCACTTATAATAGTGCTATTACCTACTAACTAATATATTGTTTATTTTATATAAAAAAATTTTAATATTATTAATATATTTTTTTAAACCTTTGCGTACGTTATGTCAGCCAATCATATAGCCAAGTCATCATTACATAAACTCAAAGAATCCAAAGTAGTATCTGTAACCAATTACTTAATTTTCATATAAATTTTCCATGACAGCTTTAATTACCCAAAACTTTGCAATAGAATTTTAAAAAAAAACTGGTCAATTTAACTTAAAAATATTAAAAAAAAAAAAAATAATTAAAAACTTACAAAAAAAAAACATAAACTGAAATTATTGGATTGTAAAAAAATAAATGAATTTAGCCTTTAAAACGTATTAACCTTACCAATGACCACAACATTGAAGATTATCTTACCTCAGCATAATCTTATAAGTGATGGAGAACTTTTTGTAAATGCATTTTCGTTTTTTTTTTCTTACTAAAAGACAAGATAATTTATTATTTGTTAAAAATATATTTGATTTTTTTTGCAGAAAAATGTTTTAGAATAAAAAATAGATGGTTTTTAAAAATTAAAATGACAAGTTTAATTGATTTTTAAATAAATAAAATTTAATAAAGAAAACTTGAAATAATAATGATGTATTAAAAAAGCAAACTTTATTTAATTACTATGACGAAACTAGTCATAATATTGAACACAATTTGTAGTCAAAGCTTGTAATGAGAACAGCTTGTATTGAGAACAGCTTTCTAATAAAAAATAGCTCAGGTTGAATTCAACCAAATAAAAAGTAATTTTTTATAGATCAATAAAGAAAATATTTCTATAGAAAGTTCAAGATATCTAAATCATATTGTTCTATAGAGGAGTTTTTCTCTCCATCTGTTTGTGTAAATACTAACCTTTACTATTCCTGAAAAGAACTTCTTTAAAGAGAAAAGAGCACATCTACGCCAACATTTAACTTTAATAAGTCTGGATAAAAATTTTAATTTTAAAAAATTCTGTATTTTTTTTTTTTAAATTCCCTTTTTGTGTTTCCTTTCTATATTATACACACACATACTCTCCTTATAAAGTTAATTAATTTTATCGTTTCTAGAAACAATTATTATGTAATAAAAATCTTTAAAATTCATTCACTCAATTATTATGATATATTCAAACCAATTCTATTCCACCTCCTACACTTATTAAATGTTTAATCTTAAATTCGTTTTTATACTTACTTCTTCCTGTCTCTGTTCCAAATAATTAATCACTTTATAGCAAAGGTGTTGTTGTTGTGTTTGCCTACCTTTAAGAAGTTCTTTAAGACAATTTAAAAGTTTTATTAATTTTATGGTTAAAATGTTATTTATCTGAGAAAAAAAATAAAAATTTATAACTAATTTATAATGTTTGCTCTATTCTCTGATTTCTGAAACAATCCAAACGAATGTGTGAATAATTTGTAAAAACCACATGATTGATGGAATTCTAATAGTTACTCATTTGATATCGTCAAATTGTCAGTGTTTAACTATTTATTTAATTAATTTGGTTTCATTTTAAATCACAATCCAATTAATTTGAATAAATTTAAATTTCGTTTAATCATTTCAAATTTGGAGCAAAAGCAAACCTGTTTTTTAAAACCCTAAAAGAATAAAGTATAAAGTATAACGTATAAAGTATAAAGTGTAAAGTATAAAGTATAAAGTATAAAGTATAAAGTATAAAGTATAAAGTATAAAGTATAAAGTATAAAGTATAAAGTATAAAGTATAAAGTA
>NC_060954.1:41087556-41148236 GCF_022045245.1 Lucilia cuprina
CTATAGTCTAGTCTATAGTCTAGTCTATAGTCTAGTCTATAGTCTAGTCTATAGTCTAGTCTATAGTCTAGTCTATAGTCTAGTCTATAGTCTAGTCTATAGTCTGTAATCTCGACTATAATTAGAATACATTCTTAAATTTAGTATTTTATAGTCTCAATTATACTCTAATCTAAACTCTAGACTATAGTCTTCTCTAATGTCTTGGCAATACCCACGTATAATACTCATGGACTGTGGCACCATGTCTATAGACTAGACTTATCGGCGAATATGGACAACACTAAAGCTAAGACTCGACTATAGTCTCGTCAACTCATGGACTACATATGACAACATGTCGTTAGTCTTGTGTATAGTTTCGACTAGTTTCGTATATACTTTAGGCTATTGTCTTGACTACAGTATAGACTATAGTCTTGTGTATACTAGTCTTGCATTTAGGCTAAGGTTTACAAATTTGAGAAGGAAAGTTAAAATAAAATAGGGGTATAAATTGGAAAAGATTTTAAGAGTGACATTTTTTTTGTATTTGATTAACATATGATTTTGGTTTATTTTGATGCTAAACTTTCCTGGGATTAGAAATATTATTTGCAATCAAAACCAAATTCAAAATTTTGTAATCACAACTAAATGTATAAAAATGTGTATTTCACAACGGCACGCATTTAACACAGAATTAAAATAATTTAAAGAATTGATAGAATTTAGAAAAAAATCGAGGTGGTAGTAATGTTTTTTAAAACAATTTTTTATATCTAAAACATACAGGTCTTTTAACATGAATTGCCATGAACCAATTTGATAATGTAGTGGAAAAACTTTTAAACATTTGCACAGTTACAACATAAAAAAATTAACAAAACGTTATTGCTGCCAAAACTAGCAACAGAATTTTGAAAGTTAATAAAATATTTTTGTTGCTTTTTTGGAAGGTTTAACTAAGAAAACAAAAAAAGACTTTAATAAAGTAATTAACTTCTAACTAAATAACAAAAAAACCCAAGATATTTAGAAATCACAAACAAAAAAAGGAAAAACTTGAAAAATGCTGAAAATATTAAGTTTCATTTGATTAACAATAATCCATGATGTATGTGGGCTTTTTAGTTAATACAAATACATTTTATTGAACATTTTCGCCATATTTGCACAATTGTTATAATCATCTAAGTATTTCATTTTTCCATAAGCTTTCAATATAAAAATCAAACTATAATATTTTGTTAACCGAGGGTGTTGGGGTACAATTGAGTAATGATCATATTTGAAGCTAACAACCCACACGTCTTTTTCCAGCAGCAAGTCATCAGCTAGAAAGTCAAACACACAATCAACCATCCATTCATTGTTAAATTTTTGCTTCTAATGATTATAATATTTAATTCGTACAAACTAAAACAATAAAAGCAACAAATTCTGTAACAGACTACAGAGGAATAAATGATGAAGATGTCGACGACGACGACGCCAACACAACACATCAATTAATATCCTGCCGTGTAAATGGCGTCGTTATCATTATTACCACCATCTACTTAAATAATTTATAAAAGATTTTCGTATTTTCGTAAAGTGGGAGCCACAAAGTTAAATTGAAAGAGAGAGAAAGAGTGAGTATGTAATTAAACAAAATTCTATTTAAAATCAAATCTTTTTAATCATATATAACGTCTTTAATGAAACTTATTTATTATAGTTGCTGTCTTTAGTAGTAGTCTCCTTTAAAACTGTATTATAAAACAGACATTTATACTTGTACGTAGTCTGTAATAAAGTCTATAGTCAGGACTATAGTCTCACCAACTAAATCTTGTCCACAATCTTGACTACAGATAGTACTATATGCAGTTCGAACTATACTAGTTTATATAGTTTTGAACACAGTCTAATCCATTGTCTCGACTATGATATTGACTATAATCTCGACAAAGTTTTGCCTGAAGTCTGAACTACGATATTTTCAATTGTCTGAGTAATAGTCTTCCATATAGTCTCGACAATTGTATTGTCAATACTCGAGGCTATAGTCTTGTCTATAGTCTCGACTATAGTCTTGTCTACAGTCTCGACTATAGTCTTGTCTATAATCTCGACTATAGTCTTGTCCTATTGTCTCGACTATAGTCTTGTCCTATAGTCTCGACTATAGTCTTGTCCTATAGTCTCGACTATAGTCTTGTCCTATAGTCTCGACTATAGTCTTGTCTATAGTCTTGACTATAGTCTTGACTATAGTCTTGACTATAGTCTTGACTATAGTCTTGTCTATAGTCTCAACTATAGTCTCGTCTATAGCCGAAAGGACTATAGTCTTGTCTTCAGTCTCGACTGTGGTCTTGTCTATAGTCTCGACTACAGTCTTGTCTTTAGTCTCGTATATAGTCTTGTTTATAGTTTCGAATATTGTCTTGTCTATAGTCTCGACTATAATCTTGTCTATAGTTTCGATATAGTCTTGTCTAGTATCGACTACTTATAGTCTCAACTATAGTCTTGTCTATAGTCTTGTCTATAGTCTCGACTATAGTCTTGTTTATAGTCTTGTCTAAAGTCTCGACTGTAGTCTTGTCAATGGTCTCGACAATAGTCTTGTCTATAGTCTCGACTATAGTCTTGTCTTGTCTATAGTCTCGACTATAGTCTTGTCTATAGTCTCGACTATAGTCATGTCTATAGTCTCGACTATAGTCATGTCTATAGTCTCGACTATAGTCATGTCTATAGTCTCGACTATAGTCTCGACTATAGTTTTGTCTATAGTCTCGACTATAGTCTTGTCTATAGTCTCGACTATAGTCTTGTCTATAGTCTCGACTATAGTCTTGTCTATAGTCTCGACTATAGTCTTGTCTATAGTCTCGACTATAGTCTTGTCTATAGTCTCGACTATAGTCTTGTCTATAGTCTCGACTATTGTCTTGTCTATAGTCTCGACTGTAGTCTTGTCAATGGTCTCGACCATAGTCTTGTTTATAGTCTCGACTATAGTCTTGTCGACTATAGTCTTATCTATAGCCTCGACTATAGTCTTGTCTATAGTATCGACTATAGTATTGTCTATATTCTCGACTATAGTCTTGTCTATAGTCTCGACTATAGTCTTGTCTATAGTCTCGACTATAGTCTTGTCTATAGTCTCTACTATAGTCTTGTCTATAGTCTCTACTATAGTCTTGTCTAAAGTCTCGACCATAGTCTTGTTTATAGTCTCGACTATAGTCTTGTCGACTATAGTCTTATCTATAGTCTCGACTATAGTCTTGTCTATAGTATCGACTATAGTATTGTCTATATTCTCGACTATAGTCTTGTTTATAGTCTCGTCTATAGTCTTGACTATAGTTTTGTCTCCAGCACCGACTATAGTCTTCTCTTGACTATAGTCATGTCTATAATAACGACTATAATCTAGTGTATAGTCTCGACTATACAGACTCGACCATATTCTTGCCTGTAGTTACGACTATAAACTTGTCTATAGTTTTGACCATACCGTTGTCTATAGTAGTCTTGTGTATAAGACGATAGAATCGACTAAAGTTTTGTGTAAAGGTTTGTCTTTAATCTTAACTACTGTCTTCCCAATAGTCTTGACCATGGCATTTTCATGTATTTAGTCTGGTAAATAGTCCTATCTATCGTCTAAAGTATAGACTATCTTCTAGTCTACATATACAGACATGATGTGGGATTTGGGTTCTATTGGTTCTAAAATATTAAAGCAGAGAGTAAAAGGAGAAACAAATTTTTCATTGTTTAAAATTTCTTTATTAAAAATAAGTTTTTAAATTAAAAATTATATCCCTCCTTTTATATTTACTTCAATATAACCTACTAAGTAATTGGCAAAAAGGGATCTAAAACTAAGTGACGCCATATGGTTGAAGAACACAACATTACAACTCTTACAGGGATAAAGGAAGACGTAGAGATTTGGAAAAAGGAAGAGAATATGTGGTAAGAGTGTGGATTCAAATGTTTTATGCCACGATGGTTATCAGTTGTGTAACGAAAACCACAGGATAGATAGATGGATGGATGAATGGTTAAATGAATGAATGTTTGGATGGTTGGCTAGCAAAATGTTAGTGATGATGAGTTTGTTGGTTCTGGAGTGCAATAGTGTATGATGAGGTTTCTATAAACAACACACACGCATTATCTAAAACATTATAATAAAATTTTAAACATATGTTTTCTATTTTTTCATCTCCTTTTTTAGGAAAAGGCGCCACAGAAATTACGTCCTTGGTTTGTAATAATATTTTATTTGTGTGATTGAAAAAGATGAAAAGAAAATATTGTAATAAAAGAAGGACTGTGAAGTACTGAAAAGCCATAATGATTAGTTTCTAGTGAAAATGATTTAAGTGGATGGATAGTATGGCGGAAACAATGAAGAAAAATTATGTAAAAAAATACCGGAAAATGTTGTAAAAATAAACACTTATTAACATATTATTATTTCCGTAACCTACAGGGTTTTATAAATATTAAAAAATATATATATTAATGTAAAAAAACTTCCTTATAACTAAAGTAAATGGAATTTTAAATAGATTATAAAGAAATCCCACTTAATTCAAATTTTTAAAAGATATGAATATATTTTTACAACATTTAACATCATATGACTGTGGGACATGGCAACAGTATAGACTATAACCTCGCCTATAGTCTTGACAACAGCACAGTGTACAATCTAGTCATCTGGTCTATAGCCTTGTTTATAGTCGTACTATAGTCTTATCTTTTCAATACTCTTGTCTATTGTCTGGACTGTAGTCTTGTCTATAGTATGGACTATAGTCTTGTTTATAGTCTTAATATAGTCTTGCCTATTGTCTGGTCTATAGTCTTGTCTATAGTCCGGACTATAGTCTTATCTATAATCTGGTCTATAGTCTTCTCTATAGTCTTGTCTGCACTACAGCCTTGTTTATAGTCTGGACTATTGTCTTGTATATAGTTCTGACTATTGTATTGTCTGGCCTATAGTCTCTTATATAGTCTATAAGTCAGGAATATAATATTATTTATACATTTGACTAAAGTCTAATCTGGACTGTAATCATGTCTACAATCGGGACTATATTCATGTCTATAGACTGAACTATAATATATGCATAGTCTGATCAAATGTCTTGTCTAAATCTGGACTAAAGTGTTGTCTAAATCTTCACTATTGTCTATAGTCTGGGCTATAGTCTTGTCTATAGTCTGGAATATAGTCTTGTCTATAGTCTGGACTATAGTCTTTTCTATAGTCTGGACTATAGTCTTGTCTATAGTCTGGACTATAGTCTCGTCTATAGTCTGGACTATAGTCTCGTCTATAGTCTGGACTATAGTCTCGTCTATAGTCTGGACTATAGTCTCGTCTATAGTCTGGACTATAATCTCGTCTATAGTCTGGACTATAGACTCGACTATAGTCTGGACTATAGACTCGACTATAGTCTGGACTATAGACTCGTCTATAGTCTGGACTATAGACTCGACTATAGTCTGGACTATAGACTCGTCTATAGTCTGGACTATAGACTCGACTATAGTCTGGACTATAGACTCGTCTATAGTCTGGACTATAGACTCGACTATAGTCTGGACTATAGACTCGTCTATAGTCTGGACTATAGACTCGACTATAGTCTGGACTATAGACTCGTCTATAGTCTGGACTATAGACTCGACTATAGTCTGGACTATAGACTCGTCTATAGTCTGGACTATAGACTCGACTATAGTCTGGACTATAGACTCGTCTATAGTCTGGACTATAAACTCGACTATAGTCTGGACTATAGACTCGTCTATTGTCTGGACTATAGTCTCGTCTATAGTCCGTTCTATAGTCTACTCTATAGTCTGTACTATAGTCTCCTCTATAGTCTGTACTGTAGTCTGCACTACTGTCTTGTTTATAGTCTGCACTAAAGTCTCTTGTTTGGACTATAGTCTCGCCTAAAGTCAGTTCTATAGTCTTGTCTATAATCTGCACTATAGTTTTACCTATAATATGCACTATAGTTTTGTCTATAGTACATAGTCTCGTCTATAGTCAGGACTATAGTTTTCTCTATAGTCTTATCTATAGTCTGGACTACAGTCTTGCCTATAGACTGGGCTATAGTATGGAATAGAGTCTTGTCCGTAGTCAAGACTATAGTATTATTTATAAGTTTGACTATAGTCTAATCTGGACTGTAATCATGTCTACAATCGGGACTATAGTCATGTATGTAGTATGAACTATAGTATATGTATAGTCTGGTCTAAAGTCTTTTCTAAATCTGGACTATAGTTTTGTCTATATTCTCGACTATTGTCTAGTTTATAATCTGGACTATAGTATTTTCAATACTCTGGTCTATAGTCTTGTTTATGGTCTGGACTAAAGTCTACCACACCTAACCCAACAATATGTTAGTCCTAATAACAAAAAAACTAATCGATTTTGAGTTTGATGTGGGAGTGTTAAAAATACTTGCTCCTTCACGAAAACAACCACATGTTGCCCAATTGAAAAGTTGCCAAAAAAAACGTACGTATATTCTACTATGATGACGCTTTTGACCTTAAAATCAGTAGGTATCCGTTAAAATTATTGTGGTGTCGGCGTGCAGATACTTAATGTAAGTATTTATACTTACATTAAGTATCTACAGTTTTTCTATCTTGCGCTAAAGAAGGAAAGAAAAACAAGAAACGGAACAAATACGAAAAAAAAAATACACTCAAAAAGCAAAACAAGGGGGTAGAAAAAGGAAATGAGTGGAAAATCTAACTACATCCGATTGCGTTGGCGTTTCCAATTCAACATGTTTGCCATTTTTATCATAGCTTTTTTTGTTTTTGGAGAGTGTTTTTGTGCTTAAAAGTTTTAAGAATAAAATGCTATTTTTAGCATTTCATCTTAACAAACACAGACTTATTTATTCAAAAATACTATACAGCACATATTTGTGTGTGTGTGTGTGTTATTTTTGATAAGACTGTTGCTTTTTGCTGCTAAAGCCTATACTATGTTAGAGTGGGCCCTATAACCTCAAACGTACTTAAAACACACAGACGACAAGAAGAATATAATAAAAAACTGCTTTGTAATAACAATATGGTTTTAATATCCCTTCCTCCACCATCAAGTCCATCACAGTGTTGGCTTTACGTATGCATTACGTAGATAGAATAGATTATACCATCTAAACGTACATACATTGTACATATAAAAATGACAAACGTAACGTATGTTTAAAATCAAATGAGCCAGATACATTATATTTTCTTTGATAAAAAATTAGATCTGAAAAAAACCAAGTTATTAAATTGTATGTGGGTGAATAATTTTTATTATTTCGATATTTATAAACAGACTTTAATGAACTGTTACTTATAGGACGGTGACAAACTTTGTGTAATTTTTACCAAAAGGCGTCATATTACTTGTGTAATACAACACGAGTCGTATAGACTGCAAATACAAATACATATTTACTTATCTACACAACATATTAAGTATTTTGTTACATCTATAAAATTATGAAATTTTTATAATTTTACATTAGAACAGGAAGGAAGGTATGCGCAAACAAAATTTAGAACTAAACTAGAACTAAACTATAACTGAACTAGAACAGAATAAAACTGAAGTAGAACTGAACTAGTACTGAACTAGAACTGAACTAGAACTGAACTAGAACTGAACTAGAACTGAACTAGAACTGAACTAGAACTGAACTAGAACTGAACTAGAACTGAACTAGAACTGAACTAGAACTGAACTAGAACTGAACTAGAACTGAACTAGAACTGAACTAGAACTGAACTAGAACTGAACTAGAACTGAACTAGAACTGAACTAGAACTGAACTAGAACTGAACTTGAACTGAACTAGAACAGAACTAAAACTGAACTAGAACTGAATTGATTTGATCGAAAACTGAACTAAAGTTGTTACATCTGATTCTTATTCCTCCAATATCTTTTGAAAGAATCCTTCCCCTCGCCCAACTTGTTTGCCCTTAAGTGTAATTTTTATTTACTTTTGTGATATCCTCTATATTTATACTTTTTGCTCTTTGATTTGGATTTCTCCTCATCCTCCTCTATATATATATATCTCTCTCTCTCTCTTTTGAACAATTTTCTGTAGAACTCATTGGCGCCTTAGAAATTAATGTCCTCATTTTATTTGCCATTAAAAGCTCTTTAGTGTTTAACACGTGTTTAATATTTCCTACTTGATTTCCATAAAATTTTCATTAAAATACTTACAAAACAATATGGACAAATAACATCTAGGGTGGCGGCTTAACTTGTAATAGAGTTTAGGAGTTAAGGTAGTAATAAGTGAATTCATAGCTTACCTGCAAAAGATGAATACAAAAAATATTAGAAATTATTAGGAAAAAGGAAATATTAGAATGTTTGGAAGGAATTAGGAATTTATATGTGTCATAATCAAATTTTATAAATTTCATTCTATAAAATTTGGGCCTAACGAAATAATTCGATCTAAACCAATTTTATGAATGTTTCAGTTTTTCTACTTGCATATGCAATCTGTAAAGAATTTAGATTCAAAATTTTTACTTTAATCTTAAAAATGTATTTATGTCATAAATAAATATACATTAACAGGTAAAAATACATATTTAAATAGGTGTTTAGTATGTATGTATATACAAACAACTTGACACCTTTTCATATGAAAAGTAAAAAAAATATATATAATTTCCAATTGTTGGCAAATTCTATCATGCTGACGCTAAACTCGGTGAATAAATAATGCAAACTTTTCTACCTACCCTTAGCACCTTTACACCTTCCTGCTATAGCCGTTAAACCCCAAGAGAATTGCCAAAAAAACAGAAATTCAAACATAACATTACAATATCCAAAAATTTTATTTAACACTTGTTGTTGTGTGAATATCTTAAATTACCGATGGGTTTGTTTTGACGTCATACAACCCAAAAACCTAACGAACAAAAAATCACATGTACCCACAACAACACCAGCAAATAAAAAAGTCAAACATCTGGAAACGTATAGTAAGTAGTAGAAAAATTTAAACCTACGTCATTCATTCACCAAAAACAAAAACAAAAACAAAAAATGACAGAAGAAAACAAAAACAAAAACAGCAACTACAGCAATGGAGTGTAATTGTAGATAAACATTCTCTCAAATCATGCGACAAAAGATGCGATATTTTTTTCCACTCTACTCTTGGGTCCATATTTCATTCATAAATACGAATTTAGTTGAGTAGTAGTAAAAGTACTTTAGTAACGGTTAATAGAAATAAATAATAATACAACAACAATGAGTGAAATACTTCTCGTTATAGAGTAAATAAAACGTAATTGGAAGAAAAATGGAAATACGCACGTCCATTGGAGATGTAAGAGAGGGCGCAGTTGTCCCATTATTTTGGGTACATTATGAAATAAAAAAGTACTTTGTAAATATATTTTAACTTCAAGAGGCGTTACTTGTTATGATCAAACCAAAACAGCAGTCGTCATATATCTTCATAAATCACCAGCCTTAAGTGATAATGATGATGTGCGAGTTGTTCTTTATCTCAGACATGAATTGCGATTTACAACTAAACACCCGTTTTTAGAATGTACCTAATGTAGCCTGATACTAGACCAATTTTTTT
The DNA here is from genome assembly GCF_022045245.1 of Lucilia cuprina. Classification (NCBI taxonomy): domain Eukaryota; kingdom Metazoa; phylum Arthropoda; class Insecta; order Diptera; family Calliphoridae; genus Lucilia; species Lucilia cuprina. The sequence goes on from NC_060954.1 coordinate 41,097,234, forward strand.
CTCAATAGATATTTATTAGACCTCTAAGCTTTTGCCTTCTTAGAGGTCTAATAAATATCTATTGAGAAAAAAGTTAAATAGTGTCACAAAAAAATCTCAAAACCAAGAGGTTTCAATTTTTAGGACACGATACCTCGAAAACCTGCTTCAATAGAGAAACATATTTATTATTTTTTCATATAAATATGAAAACATATTTATAAGTCCTTGATATTACAACTTTATAATATATCGATTTCCCAAAAACATGGATTTTCACAACTTTAACTTTCCATAAAGGTTTTCTGCTATTAGGCCCGATTGTGGCCTATGTGTCTAACGCATCTAACCCATCTAACATAACTTATTCTGTTCATATCACACCCACGGGGCATGTTACCTTTATGTTACCTCAAGTCTGCCGAGACTTAATGCCGGAGTGCTTTACGTGAACACCTGCTGGTCTTTTTCAATCACTGGGTAAACTTCTTAAGAACTTGAAATACTTATCTTTTAATCACTGACTATTGCTGCCCCGTTGCAACCGGTAGACCGAAGTGCCAATCCATCAAATAAACCGAAGGGTTAGTTTTTACTTACAGAAAACAAACTGTGGTAAATGTGATATGCATAGTGTATGTTCAGTAAACATATGTTCACATTCACAGTATGTTCAGTGAAGATACCATTCATCTATCACCAATCAACTCTGCACACTTCTCATTTATCCGATATTTTGAGAAGAGAACAACATACGACAGAAGGAATCTTGAACCCATAGTACCAGATTATGGGGTGCTCTGGTTCGGCCCCATGCTTAATCACTTCACGGAAAGTCCGAGCGCCTCTTAAACATTGGGATTGCGGTCCCCCAAAATAAGGGTCATTCATTAAGGAAACGTGCCCCGGGACTAAAATGACGAAGTGCTTTACGTAAGTACCTGGTATGTATCCCTATCCCACAGTGGTACTTTTTCAACCACTGGATGAATACAATGCGACGACCAGTGCTTCCATGTTCAACCTGTCACAAAGACGTGGCTGAAAGAGCAAAATTTCCAAATTCGAGGACATGCTTCTAAACATGTCTTTACTCTATGTCAGGATCAGAGACTATCTAAACTCCTAAATGCCTAAATTTCGATGTGTCAGGCACCAGGTTGCAATGCATCTCCGTACCGAGCTTACGGCCTAACCGCGATTTGAATATAATCCAACTCTCCGAAGGGCCCAACCATGACCAGGCTGGAAACGATTGGTACCTGGATCCCTTGGTACCAGATTATAGACTCTTGTTAGTCTACATTGGCAGAACTGTTCCAGTTGGGTCCCAGAAGACCCGGGACTTATAATCCCCTATAACACACTCATACAACAACATACACACGATCCGTCAATCACTGAACTATAAACTGGTGGAGTCAAATGTAACCTCGGCCTTTCTGGAGGATGCTATCACCTGAGGTCGAATGTAGTACGACTACAGGAAAAGTTTTGAACTTTGTCTTGTCCCGGTTAATGGATAAGTCTTTTCGATATAAAATGTATTCGGCTTATTTGATTAATTAGTATTTCGACTACCAATTACGTCTTTAGGTGTTGTTACATCAAAGGAAATCCCATTAAAGTCGTTATAAGTGGAATTAAACGGATTACGACTTATGGGATAAGTTAATTTTAAAACGTACTACTAAATTCAAAAAGTACCTTTTCACTACTTATTTGCTAAGTACAATTTCTAGAAATTTGCAACACAACACTGATACACCACACACATTCTAGCTATTTAAATATTATTGTTATTAACCGGAAGCTCGACGTGATAGAAAACCCAAAAATAAAATGTATAAAAAGGGGAGAGAAATAAATGTGGTCAATAAAGATAACACAAAAAAGAGAGAGTACAAAAAAGTAAAAAAAAAAACTTTTGCTAAAATGAGTGTTTTTTACATTTACACAATTGCACTCATATGTCAAAAGGATTCTCACAAATTAAGCCAAGAGAGTCCTTTTTATGACCTTTATAAGTTTAAAGTATTATGTTCACATTCAACAATATTTATATTGGAAATTAAAAAGAAATTTAATAATAAATAATTTTACAAAATAATAACAATTTCTGGTTGCATTTTTATGTTAAAAACAAAAACATATGTTAGTTTCTGTTACAAAAATCCGTAACTGCGTAATGGTACTTTCTAGAAATTACCAAGAAAGTTTGGATTTTAATAGAAAAATAATATGAGAAAGCTTTTGAAACTCTCTTGCTGTTAAATTACAATAACTTTTCATATTTAGATATAAGAAAATTATGCCGGTTAATGTTAAACATAAGAGGGTGTGTGTATAAAAACACCATTTATCTCTTCCCTGTTACAAAAAAATTTGGAGCACTTATAATGACTCATAGTTTTCGTAATAACACCCTGAGTCGATTAGCCCCGAAATCAAGTATTTATGTGCGTTTTAGTTTACTAATAAACGTTAACATATGTTTAGCTTATTTTATCAAATTTCAGGTTATTTTTTATGTAAACAGTAAAAGAAAAAGACCTACCTCAAGTCATGCTAATGAAGGACTTTCATGTTGAAGGTGTTTTGTTTTGTTTTTTTTCTTCTCAAGCTTTGTAGCATTCATTTTAAAATCATGTGTATGTATAGAAAAACTGGAAAATTTATTGGTTTCTGTTTAACCTAATTACTAAACATTTATTTATTCTTATTTTAGCCATTTTTAATACAGATATGTCAACATATTTTAATAATATTTTGTTTTTTATTTATTTATTAATTTTTTTTCTGTGAACATTTTGTATGGCAACTTTTAAAACAAGTACGACTGAAAGCAACATTGTTGCAAACATGTTTCTGTTAATTTAATAAAAAACATTAATAATGTTACACAGTGACCTTTAAGAACGGCACAAACAAGAAACATATTATGTAACTTGCTCAACTAACTAACTAACTAACTAACCAACTAACTAACCAACTAACTAACTAACTAACTAACTAACTAACTAACTAACTAACTAACTAACTAACTAACTAACTACCTATCTAACTAACCAACTAACTAACTAGTTAACTACCTAACTAACTACCTAACTAACTACCTAACTAACAATCTATATATCTATATCTATCTATCTATCTATCTATCTATCTATCTATCTATCTATCTATCTATCTATCTATCTATCTATCTATCTATCTATCTAACTACCTAACTAACTAACTAACTAACTAACTAACTAACTAACTAACTAACTAACTAACTAACTAACTAACTAACTACCTAACTAACTGGCTAGCTAGCTTACTAACTAACTAACTAACTATCTATATATCTATCTATCTATCTATCTATCTATCTATCTATCTATCTGTCTATCTATCTATCTATCTAACTATCTATCTATCTATCTATCTATCTATCTATCTATCTATCTATCTATCTATCTATCTATCTATCTATCTATCTATCTATCTATCTATCTATCTATCTATCTATCTATCTATCTATCTATCTATCTATCTATCTATCTATCTATCTATCTATCTATCTATCTATCTATCTATCTATCTATCTATCTATCTATCTATCTATCTATCTATCTATCTATCTATCTATCTATCTACTTGAAAAGGTTAAGTAGACGACTGAAAGAAAGGAGTTAGAGTAACGAAGTTAGAAAAATTTCTGTTCAAACGCGTTAAAAATTTCCTAACTGTTTTACTAACATTGTAATTTATAATTTAGTTTTTGCTTTATTATTGAAGCCTATAATTTGTTGTTATTACAAATAAAGCTTTGCGCCAACAAAATGCCGTTTGAAAGTCCAAGATGAGTTGTGTCGAGCAGAAGATCACCAACACCAGGTTACGCAAGATAACCTGTTGTTGATGTAACAGTCAATGGGAAAGAGGACACTAGTCTAAACTAAATAAATTATTAAGTGGAAAAAAGTGAAAGGTTTTTTTTGGGGTAATAAATAACAATTTCAAAAGGTTTAATATATTTATTTGTTATCTAATCAAAGAAATAATATAATAATAACTATAATTATTTGCAAAAATTTTTCATTTTTTTTTTTTTTTTTTTGCAAACCAAATATGTTTTGGTGGCACCTTTTTCTTTCTAACAACTGCGATCAGTCAGCAGAATTGCATTTCATTACAATTGTCCAAGAACGTTTTGTTTGCTTTGCCATTCATAATCTAGAAAATCTTTTTGGAACGACCTTGTCTTGAAAACTAAAACAACAAATACTAACAATTAATTGATATCTCTTGTTTTACAAAAACAACAACAGCAAAAGCTCTCATATAAGAATGCAAAAAATAAAAATAAATAAATAATCAAATCAAAAAATCCATATAGAATGTTTAAGAAATATTAATTTTGAACCATAACAGCTACAATTTTGAAAGTAGGGCGTTGGTTTCTTTGGCTGCTATATAGTTGTTGTTGTTATTGTTGCAGTTGAAGTGCATTTATTGCAGCAATGACAACAACATCATGTCCAATAAATTGGCTTCAAACAATAATATGATGATAAAAAAAAACAAACTATAATATAGAATTGACACATAAGGAGACAAATTGGAAACAAGAACAAGATTACAACAAGTGGCCAAAGTAAATGTAGCAACAACGAAAGAAAAAATGAAGTTAATGTCTTGTGAAGGCAAAGAAGGTGGTTGGTTGGTGGTTTGTTAGCTATTGTATAGTATAAATCTAAAATTGTTATAGTGGGTCTTAAGGAATTGTAGGGTACACTAAATTTTCTAATAACTTTTTATACAGACTTAGAAAAAAGGACTTTACAACCTATTTAAGTTAAACTTTAAGCTTTCTATAAAGCTTTAATAAGGCTTAATTTCATTTAAATTCAAAACCTTTCCTAGGTAGTTATCTCAACGATATATAAAAACTAAGTTTGGCAAATACAATTTTAAAGCTTTTAACATTAAATTAAAAAGCTTTTAGAAGAACTCGGAAACTTGTGCTTTAAGCTTATTGCTAATCTGCCCATTAAGCTACAAGTCTTCAAAAAACTTGATTAAGAAAATTTTTTGAGCTTTTAAAAAAGCTCAAAAAAAGCTAACAAAAATTCTAACAAATACATTTGGCAAATAAAAGTTAAAAGCTTTTATGACAGTAAACTTAATAAGCCAAAATATTAAGCTTTCTGAAAGCTTAAAAAAGTCTAATTTTCTTTTAAAGTCAAAAGTTTTCCTAGATAGAATACAAAAATAAAAATTAATGTTCAAAGCTTTAACAGTAAACTAAAAACTTTCAGAAAAACTTGGAAACTAGTGTTTAAAGCTTAATTTAAAGCTGCCCATTACTCAATTTAGAAAGTTTTTTGTGCTTTTAAAAGCTTAAGAAAAGCCCATTTTTAAAAGTTAAAGTTGTTTTAAGCTTATTTCCAAGCCGACTATTAGGATATAGTATATATATTTAAAAAGCTTAGTTTAGGAAATTGTTTAAGTAATTTCAAAAGCTTTATTTAGAGGCTAGCTTTTAAAAATAAAAAAGACAAATAAATGTTAAAAGCTTTTATGAGAATAAACTAAAAGTGCACTATTGTTGAAGTATTTTCTTAGAAAGCTTTATTTGTTTAATTCTTTAAAGTTCGGAAACTATATTAAAGCTTTTGCTAAATTAATACTCTTTTGTTGTTTTTATAAGAATATTTACAATTTTAGTTTTCAATAAAATAGGAAAGCTTTTAAGAAAATTGGCATTAAGCTTTTAAAATCATTTTGGAGTTTAAAGTCTTAAGCTCCTTCAAAGCTCCTTTTTAACCTCCTTAAGCTTCACAAAAAACTTATTTTAGTAAGTTTTTTTTTTCTTAGACAATAAAAAATAATATAATTTACAATGAAATTTTAAAGCTTTTAACATTTTGTTTCAAAGCTTTATTTTCCCAATTATTAAAAACTCTATTTTATATCTGTTTTGACAATAGCTTTGACATCAATTATACTTTATCAGCTAAAAGTTATCCATTTCTGCAATAAGCCCTTTTTCTAGAAAGCTCTAAAAGAACAGTGTTTACAGCCTCAATCATTTGTTGTAGCTCAACTTCAAAAAAAAAACACCTTGTAATGATTTGTGATCAAAAAAATCTAAGACATTCTCTTGCAAAAAATAAAAAATTCTAAATAAAAAACCTTTTTTTTGTATCTTTTTCTTTCAAGTAAAAAAAAGAGCACACGCCTTTTTGAAGGTTGTTTAAGAAATTACGTTCATTTTTAAATAAATATTTAACAAACAAATAAAATAAATAAACAAGTTAAAAATTACGCCTATTATTTAATATTTAACGGATTTTATTCGTTAAACGACATTTACTAAGAAAAAAAAAAGAAAAATTAAAGCTCGAAAAAAAATCCAAAGAAACAACATTCCTTTTTAGCTGCAAGTATTCCAAACATAATGGCTGTGGTTTCTTTTAAGCGTTTTGCATGCAAAAATCAATATGTTTGGTTTTTTTTTGTAAAGCTTTCAAATAATTTTATTTTTGCTGTTTGGGGTGTTTAAATGTTGCAGTATTTTTTACTAGAAGTACAATAATAACAATAATAACTAGCAATAGCAACAATAATAACAACAGGCAAATATGTTTGTTTATTACTGCACCAAAAAGCAGCAACAAAAATGAATATATATATATTTTTTCTTATAAAAACAAGCAACTATCGAATTCTAGCCTATTATCTGTCTGTATGTCTTGTAAGAGCAACACTAAACAGTGTTAGAAAAGAGTGATGTCTTTAAGCTGACTCTCAAAGCTTTTTAAGCTTTAGGCATAGAATTGTTTTTATAAAGCTTAAAAACATTTAACGCAAAATTTAATCTTTTTGAAAGCTTTTTTATTTAAAGCTTTTGATAAAACTTTCACAAAGTTATAAATTATTTTGTTAATAATTCGAAAGCTAAATCTTTTAAAAAGCTTTTTAATTTAAAGCTTTTGAAAAAAAAAAAAAACTTTACCAAAGTTTAAAAGCTCAAGTAACAATTATTTTGTTAATAATTCGTAAGCACAGAGCTTTTTTAATGTTTTTTTTCCTACGACTTGAAAGCATAATAAAAAGAGAGCTTTGATATTTATAAAGCTTGTAAAGTTAAGCTATCGATAAGGAAAAATGGCTACCTGGCCCACTGATAAGGAAGTTGAAGATGACAGAAAAGCATATTGAGTCAATCCCAGGACATTCTGTACGACATTACGGTCTCTCTCTCTTTAAAATTAACCAGCAAGTAGAATCAGATCTCCCGAGATATGAAAGACAACACGTCAGTGAAATCAACTTCGAACTCAATAGTGTCTCAGAGGAAGCCACTTAAAACGTTGAAGAAGATGATGAAGCTAGGCAGCAAATGATGAAGCTAGGCAGCAAATTTTTAGCTTTTAAAAGAACTTAAAGCTTTTTAGTAAAATAATGATAAGAATCTAAAAAAGCTTTAAAGCTTAAAAACTTCTAAGTTTTTAATGAAATTATGCATTAAAGATTTTCAATTAATAACAATACCTCAGCAATTTTAATTTTTAAAAGCTTTTTACCAACTACATTTGTTTGATTATGAACTAGTTTTAAAAATAATTTACAAAAAACATCCAATGTCTTAAAATTCTGTCTTTCAAAAGGTGATATGTGTTTATTGTTATTGTTGCTGTTGTTTGGTGCATTAAACTGTAATTGCAACCACAAAAAAACAAAAAAGAATCCAACTACTATACAAAGCTTACACATATTCAGGCAGATTGTTTTTTTTTTATATATATTTTTTTGATTATGATACTACTGCCCCAGCAAACTTACAACAAGTAACTATGAATACAACAAACAACACTTACAAACTGGTATGTTTGGTTTTAAGTTTCAAGGACTTTTGGTGGACATTCACTTTTCAAAATATATGTATATAAAAATAAACAACAACAAAAACAACAAAAATATATTGCAAACTAGATGCATATTATATTATATTGTATAAAAATAAACGATTTAGATTAAAATACTAAAAAAAAACAACAATATAAAATGTATGTTTGTAAGTTTATATAAAATAAATTCAAACATCATAAACCATGCCAATGCACTCTGGAACTAAAACACCAAAGGAGAAGAAGAAGAAAAAAACAGAAACAGTCAGTCAGTTAGTGAGCCAACTAAGCAAGTTACTTGCTGTAAGCTAAGGTGGAGTTTTACACAGTAAAGTTAAGTTTAATTGAAAAGGAGAGAGAGAGAGAGCTTTTAAGGTTAAATAATTGTTTAATTAAAAAAGCTTTTTTCTCCGTCAATTGGAAAAGTTGTGGCAATTTTAAAGTTAAGTAAAGTCTAAAAGCTTCAAACAGTTTCATCTTCTTAATGTTAAGTTTAAGTTAAAGCTTTTCTGAAGCTTTTTTAGGACATCTTTAAAAAGCTTTTGTTTACATTTAAACTCTCTCAGAAAAAGCTGTCAAATCTTTTAAGATTAAAATGTAGAACTAGAATGTATTTAAAAAGTTTTTGGTTACATTAAGTTTGTACTAAAGCTTTTTTAAAGCTCTTAAGTATTGCTGCTTTCTACATTTATATTTAAAATGTTTTAAACCGTTTCATTTTCTTAATGTTAATTTTTAATTAATGCTTTTTTTAACTCAACTTTAAAAAGCTTTTGTTAAGATATAAACTCTCTCAGAAAAAGCTGCGAAAGCTATAAATATTCTCTATATTTTCATACAATTCGAGAAGTTGTGGAAATTTTAAAATGATGTATGAAATTAAGCGTTTCTACAGTTTTTAATGCTTTTTTAAGTAATTTGTCTAAAACGCCAGCCAAACTGTTCCATCAACTTCAAGTTAAGTTCAAATTAAAGCTTTTCTAAAGCTTAAGATATAAAATGAAAAACGAAAATTGTCTTTAAAAAGCTTTTGTTTGCATATAGTTATACAAATATTAAAGTTTTAAAGCTCTTTTTAAAGTATTGCTGTTTTTATAGTGAAATTCTAAAAGCATCAAACTGTTCCATCAAGTAATGTTCAAATTAAAGCTTTTCTTGAACTTTACTTTCAAAAAAGATTTGGTTTACATTTAAACCCTCTCAGCAAAAGCTTTGAAAGTTTCTAATAATATCATATTATTATAAAACATTACAATTCGAAAAGTTGTGGTAATTTTAAATGTGTATCAACTAAAGCTTTTATATAGCTTTTAAAGCTCTTTTTTAAAAATTGTTAGTTTCAATGTTTTTATTTCAAAAAGCTTCTAAAAGCTTTTAAATTTAAAGTAAATGAAAGGTTTTCTAAAGTTTAATATTTCAAGGGTAGAATTAAAGTTAATTTAAAAAGCTTTTCTTTATAAGCCCTTACAGATAAGGCTGTGAAAGCTTTTGTGTTATAACATTATAACGAGAACCTAAACTATTTCAAGGCTGTACTTACTGTAAAACACAAAAAGCTTTCAAATCAAAACTTAGCTTTAATAACTTTTAAGTGTAAATATGGCATTAAAACCAACTTACTTACGCCTTTTTAAATTGATTTATTAATTTTAATTGTCCACTTTTTTTCTACATTACACAAACATTTTCCACTTATTATATATCACTTAATAATTCTAGTCATATGTAGAAATAAATCCATTAAAGTAAAGTCTTTTTTTTCTGCTAAGCTTTAGTATTTAAGACAAAGTAATCGCCATCAACAACATCAATAGCAATAGCAAGACCGCCAACCACACCACACCCAATTGCTATATAATGTTTGAAATATCAAGAGAAAAAAAAACGAGCTTAATTATAATTATTTGATTTTGTTTTCGACTGGTTGATCTACTTTTACAAAAAAAAAAAAAAATACAAATCTTAGCTGCAAAAATGATCACGTCGCTTATACTTAGAATGGCTTAAAGGAGAACTAGTTAAATACTAAATATGTAGCTGGGGAGATAAGAAAAACAAAAAAAACTACGTAGCTAAAACATTTTAAGTACAGAAATTATGAAATAAAACACAAAATATTAGTGGTTAATGTTGAAAAGTTGCATTAAATGTGTCTTTGAATATAATGACGAAACTAAACAGGACTGACTCTGATATGGGAAATAAATATACGATTTTTATGGATTTACCAGGGTCGTATGACACAAAAGTGTAAAAAAGTTTTATACTACAAAAGTACTGACGTATCTTATATACATACATATATCATATTCAGTTATATTTGGTTTAGTCGCAGAGGAAATACCCTTTAACTTTTGAGTTTTTTTTCGTGAAGGAAAAGAATCTTATATGTATCGCTTTATGGGATACGAAAGGAATTTATATTAGAATAAATGTTTTTTATTTTTGCTCAATGCGAAGGTCCCACAATAGTTGTGTCCAAACTACTGTATGACTAATATTAGCACAAATTTCATTCCGATCGAAAGCTATCGATTTCAAAAGTTGGATCACTTAACATAAAATTCCACATATTTATATTTACTTTTTTATAAAAATGTTTCTCAATAATCAAAAAAAGATGTATATCTAACAACTATTTTGAGGATTGGTCCATAATCGACCTTACCTCTTACTAGAAATTATCAGTATAGAACTGAAATATGACAAAATCGAGTTTTATATCAACCGAAAAATTTCAATAAGCAATGGTCGAGAATTTACCTAAATACAAAATTTCATTTTCCAATTATCCTGGGAAGGGGTCCTATATATTCTGCCGAACATAACACTCTTACTTTATAATTTTTTTAATAATATTTAAATAACCGCTCAAATATATCTAGGACACTACAGCTAAAATAGCTATACCGATTTCAAAATAAAACAAAACATCGATTATGCTAAAAAACCGTTACCGAATTAAGTCCAAGCTATACCGATATAGACCAAAATTGGGATTACGGTTATATATCGCTACCTTATCAACGGTAGCCAACCTTTCTGAGTAATTAGTTAGTTAGTTAGTTACTTAGTTAGTTAGTTACTTAGTTGGTTAGTTAGTTAGTTAGTTAGTTAGTTAGTTAGTTAGTTAGTTAGTTAGTTAGTTAGTTAGTTAGTTAGTTAGTTAGTTAGTTAGTTAGTTAGTTAGTTAGTTAGTTAGTTAGTTAGTTAGTTAGTTAGTTAGCTAGGTAGTCAGTTAGTTAGTTAGTTAGTTAGTTAGTTAGTTAGTTAGTTAGTTAGGTTAGCCTAGGTTGATATGAGGATGTATACTACATCAAATCCGAATACCTAGTGGCCTAGGTGTACCACTATTGCTCATTTTGAGGAGATTTCTAGTCTTGCTTTCATCATTCCAAGAGGATGATGATCATTATTCCAAGAGGCCTTATGGAATTCTCTCATACATATTTTTAATTCAGCGTTTGTTGCGTCGAATGGTTTAGCGTTTGTCAGGTTAACTACATCGAGCTCCATTCCCTTTAAAGCTATTACATTCGCCCTTTCGTTGACGACTACTCCTGAGTAGCCTGGTACCCATATGATGTAAAATTTACCTCTGGCAGAGTATTCAGTTAAAGCTTTCTTACAATCCAATACGTTCTTAGATTTGGTTCTATCACCTGATGGCGCCATAATTGCCTTCTGGCTGTCGGTAAATATATTAAGCCCTGCGGGCGCCATATTTATTCTAATTCAATTTACACATTCTGTTATTGCTCGTACTTCTGCCTGGAAGCTTGTGTTATGATTAGGTAAACGGTGGTATATTTCTGTTTCTGGGTCTTCAATATAGAATCCCAAGGCCACTTTGTCCCCTAATTTAGAGCCATCCGTGTATTTGTTCTAATGCCAAGCTTCACCAATACATTCTATCTGGGATTAGCGTTTCAAAGTTTCCGACATATTCTGTGTCTGGTATGCGATCAGTCACATCCGATGTGTATAACTGATGACGTGTCCTATAACCGTTTTTGGCCAGTTCGCCTAAAGTAAAGAGCCGTTTGGCTGTAAACGCCGCCTCATATCTTATATATGTTTCAATGGATGGAATATCTAGAAACGTTTCCAGAGCCTTGGTTGAAGTAGTACACATGGCACCACTTCTACCTAAGCAGCACTTTTTGTCCAAAGTGGATTAATTATAAAACTAAATTTCAAATCTTTTGATCGGTTATAAGTTTATATATAACAAAATTTCATTTTCCTGCGATTGGGGCATAAGTTAATCTACATAAAACCCATAATACAAGTCAATCATTTTTTTTAGTCATGCTGCTGGATTTCTTTTTGTTTTTTTTTTTATTTTTTTTAAGAAAAACACAACACATATGACAATGATGAAATACATTTCATGTCAAAATCCATTCATATTTTTTTTACTTCTTTTTGCAAGTTTTTAAAGACTCAACTTCTTTTGCTGAAATCGATACGTTTCTGTCTAATGCCAAACAACCTACACACAAGAAAAGAAAACAAACTAAAATGCCGACTAGAAGGACGGACAGCCGAAAAAGACATTTGGTAATAAAATCTAACAAGAAATCATAGATCATATTTACTTACTTGAACGTACATACAAATAAAGAAAAAATATGAGTAGACAGACGGACAGACAGACAGACAGACAGACAAACAAAATCCGTTCAAAAATGCTTGCCACCTTAAGAAAAAAAACCTACAATTAAAACCCCCGAATTAGAATTATTTACTTTCAAAAAATTGCTGTTGGCAACAAACAAAATATCGAAATAAAACAGCAACAACAACAATATTAAGCTCTTCTTAAGACACATTAATATGACAAACATTTCAAATGTTTGTCACGATCATAATTTTTTGATTTGATCTATCACACACTTCTCTTTTTAATACTCCGACACAGAATGCAGACAAAGAGCAACGGACAGACAAAATGACAACCCAGCAAAGAGTGTAAGTGGGATGCTATAATCTTATTAGCCATTAAATTGCTTTTAATTTATTGCTGGGACTTATGTCGGTTGACTTATGTCTGTTTGACTGCAAGAATCTTAACTTAACCACCATGTCAGTAACATATAAAAATATTTTTTTCTTTTTCTAAAGAAAACATACAAAAATCCTAACAAAATAATGATGGATTATAGTCTTGGAGTTTAACAATTCAACTAATCATTAAGTGCCACTTGTGCACAGGAGTTGAAAGAGGAGGGAGGGCAAAGTTTCATAAACAACTCTATAAAACTGAATGTTGTAATATAATTTATAGAAAAAAAGCTATGCAAATCTTAGTGTAATTGAAACTTTAAGCAGAAAAAAGAAGATCCAGTTGTGTGCAGAGTTTTAAATGCAACATCAAAATCGGGTTTTTATTAACAATGCAACATAATGAGGCATATGCATGTATATAACAAATATTGCTGCAATAATTGTCTAAATGCGCTCACTTTATAAAACCACAAAAAAATATGAAAAAAAACTTTATATATAATCCAACAAGTGATTGGGGAAGGTTGGGTGGTAATCAACTAAGTTTAGTTTTATGCATTTATACAAATTTTTTTGCGCAGAATCACATGATGAAGACATTTTTACATTCGAAAACAAGACCGTTCCTAAGACAAACTGTTCATGATCAGTGCATAAGTACACTATACCTTTATATAACCGACCGATAAAGAAAGTATAGATTTGATTAAAGATTAACTATTAACTATATTGTCAGTATTGTAACTAACTAAGTAATTAACTAACTAACTAACTAACTAATTAACTAACTAGCTAACTAACTAACTAAATAACTAACTAAATAACTATCTAACTATGTAACTAACTAACTAACTAACTAACTAACTAACTATCTAACTATCTAACTAACTAACTAACTAACTAACTAACTAACAAACTAACTAACTAACTAACTAACTAACTAACTAACTAACTAACTAACTAACTACTAACAACTAACTAGCTAACTAACTAACTAACTACTAACAACTAACTAGCTTACTAACTAACTAACTAACTATCTAACTATCTAACTAACTAACTAACAAACTAACAAACTAACAAACTAACTAACTAACTAACTAACTAACTAACTACTAACAACTAACTAGCTAACTAACTAACTAACTACTAACAACTAACTAGCTTACTAACTAACTATCTAACTAACTAACTAACTAACTGACTATCTAACTAACTAACTAACTAACTAACTAACTAACTAACAAACAAACTAGCTAACTAACTAACTAACAAAATAACTAACTAACTATCTAACTAACTAACTAATTAACTAACTAACTTACTAACTTACTAACTTACTAACATACTAACTTACTAACTCACTAACTAACTAACTAACTCACTCACTCTGCCTAACTAAGTATTCTGTTTATAGTATAGTGCCTTGAATATATATCTATAATTTTGTCTAGTCTAGGTTATAGTCTTTATTATCGCCTAGTTTCAGTCTTGGCAATAGACTAGTCCAAAGTCTTGACTAGTCCATAGACTTGTCTAGTTCATAATTTTGACTATACTCTAGTCTATAGTCTTTATCATACTCTAGTCTTTATTCTGGTCTATAGTCTAGTTTAATTTTAAACTGCAGTCTATAGTCTTGACTATAGTCTATAGTCTTAACTAGAGTATATGGCCGTAACTATAGTCTATAATCTTAACTATAGTCTTTATTATAGTCTACATTCTATAGAGTCTTGTCCATAGTCTTGACTAGAGTCTAGTCGATAGCTTTGACTCTACTCTGTTCTATAGTCTTAACCACAGTCTATTCTATAGTCTTAACTATATTATAGTACGTAGTCTTCACTACAGTCTACTCAATAGTCTAGTCTGTTATTTTGATTCCAGTGCAGCCTTTCTTCCTGACAAAATACTATATTTTCTTGGCTAAAGTCTGGTCTATAATCTTATCTAATAAACGCTTGACCTGCACGCAGAGAAAAAATATAGTTGTGGTAACCATAATCTAAGAGCAACATATTATGGTTAGAATTAAGGTTAAATTTAAAGTACGTGTAAAATCCTACCATTTAATGATTATTTTATAGTTTAAATGATTCTAAAGAATATAATATGTTTACATAATTATCATTATTTATTTGTTGTAAAAATAATTATTTTTCAGAGAATTATTCTCAAATTTATAATTGTCATAAACATATAAATGTTTTCAGTAACTAAAATATTGATGAAGTTGAATAAAAATAACAATTGTTTGGTTATGACAACAAATTATTGTTACAAAAAACATAGAATAGTTTTCCTAACCATGCCGAACCATGTTTTTTCTCTGCGTGTGGGATACTAAATACTAGGCATATAAGAATATATTCCTCTAGATTACCCTGCATGATTATTTGGTATAAAAAAGAGTTTTTCAGTAATCATTTATTAGGATCCTAGTTGTACATTATGTAAGTATATGGTAGCAATTTATGAATTGAATATAATGTATATTTAGGGTTTTATAAAATTTCTGGTATTCGAAAACAAATGTCAAAAGTTCCTTAAACAACTTTTTATATTGTTTATCTATTTATTATTATGTTACTTAAATACCTTTTTTAAATCCGTTTTAAAATTTTGTTGTTTTTATTGCCATAAATAAAAAAACAAAACAAAAACACAAAAGTGTTCTTGAAATTCTTTTAAAATTTTGTAATTCTAATTTAGTTTAGACAAAAAAAAGACTCAAGTAAACTATATGTATGTTTGTATGTGTATATTTTTTTGTTATTTTTCATGTCGAGTAATTAATTTGTTGATTTACCATGGTAGAGTTTTGGTTATTCATTGTGTTACACTTAATAATTCTTTAGAACGCCAAAATTGCAAATAAATTTATATATGAAATAAAAAAAATTCTAACAAATTTTTGCACGCCATACCAAAACTGTATGTAAAAACTCTAAACATGAACATTTATTTCTATTTATATTTCTTTTTTTTAAGTTTAATATTTATTTCATTTTTTCGTGCAATTTAACACAATCAACTATAATCTACAACAATATGTACAAAAAGGGTGTTGAGATTTTTCAGAAAAAAACTTAATAACAATTATTTATGTTGTTAAAATAATAAAGATCACATTAGATGGAACCAATTAAAAAATATAAAAAATCCCCCATTATAATTTGGTAATAGAAAAATATTTAACTCAACATCCGTAAAGAGTACAACTAGTTGGTTATAAAGAATTTCATGTTTTAATATAAGAACAACAACAAAATTTTACTTTTTAAATTCAACCGAATTAAAATTGCAAATATGCATGGACTTCTTTAGCAGTCGCTTCACAAAAAAAATTATATGAAAACATTACTGTGGTAATCTCTACTAACAAATTTCATATATGTCAAGGAATGTATTCTAAAATTTATAATATTTTGTGAAATTAATTTTCTTAATTTTACTACAAACTTATCTGCTATAGAAATAGTCTAGTTTATTGTCTATAGTCTAGCTTAAAGTCTGGTATAAAATCTAGTAAATAGTCTAAAGTCTAGTCTATAGTCTAGTCTATAGTCTAGTCTATAGTCTAGTCTATAGTCTGGTCTATAGTCTAGTCTATAGTCTGGTCTATAGTCTAGTCTATAGTCCAGTCTATAGTCTAGTCTATAGTCTAGTCTATAGTCTAGTCTATAGTCTAGTCTATAGTCTAGTCTATAGTCTAGTCTATAGTCTAGTCTATAGTCTAGTCTATAGTCTAGCCTATAGTCTAGTCTATAGTCTAGTCTATAGTCTAGTCTATAGTCTAGTCTATAGTCTAGTCTATAGTCTAGTCTATAGTCTAGTCTATAGTCTAGTCTATAGTCTAGTCTATAGTCTAAGTCTATGAGTCTAGTCTATAGTCTAGTCTATAGTCTAGTCTATAGTCTAGTCTATAGTCTAGTCTATAGTCTAGTCTATAATCTAGTCTATAGTCTAGTCTAGAGTCTAGTCAATAGTCTAGTCTATAGTCTAGTCTATAGTCTAGTCTATAGTCTAGTCTATAGTCTAGTCTATAGTCTAGTCTATAGTCTAGTCTATAGTCTAGTTCTATAGTCTAGTCTATAGTCTAGTCTATAGTCTAGTCTATAGTCTAGTCTATAGTCTAGTCTATAGTCTAGTCTATAGTCTAGTCTATAGTCTAGTCTATAGTCTAGTCTATAGTCTAGTCTATAGTCTAGTCTATAGTCTAGTCTATAGTCTAGTCTATAGTCTAGTTTATAGTCTAGTCTATAGTCTAGTCTATAGTCAAGTCTATAGTCTAGTCTATAGTCTAGTCTATAGTCTAGTCTATAGTCTAGTCTATAGTCTAGTCTATAGTCTAGTCTATAGTCTAGTCTATAGTCTAGTCTATAGTCTAGTCTATAGTCTAGTCTAGTCTATAGTCTAGTCTATAGTGTAGTCATAGTTTTCTAGACTATAGTCTAGTTTAAAGTATAGTCCTTTTTTTCTTTTTCGTTTCAACGAAATCATTCTTTTATTTTAAGAAATATTAGATGTAGTTTTCGTACTATTGGGTTTTCTAAGATATGATACAACACAAATTGTACTCATAGTTAAGTACTTTTTGGTTACAAATTAAAATCAAACTTCGACAAAAAAAAAACGAAAACGACCTTGCTGAAGGCAGTCTCTCAACCTCATTTTATGGATGTGTGTATTTGTAGTTATTGTTCGTTTTCATTAAAAGTTTCTTTATATTTTTTTCGTTTCTAATTTACAGTTCATGATGATGGTGGTGTGTTGTTTTTTTTTATTTTTGTGTAATAATAGAAGATAATACGCATGCCCAACTTAAACATACTGCTTTTAACCAGTGCCTGTGACTTGGAGAATCAATGAATTACATGTCGGAATAAGAAACAACACCAACAATAACACGACGGCTTAGGAATGTCTTAAAAGTGTCTAAATGACTTTAATAAAGCAGGTTGGTTGTGTGTTTGGTTCGGTTGCTTGAATTTCAGTTTCATGAGTTTATTTTACAAGACGATTTCTGTGAGTACTGACTAGTTTTAGATTTCACAGACTTAGTGAAACTTTATTTAACAAGCAAACACAACAAACAAAACAAAAGCCTTTAATTTAGTTTTATATATAATTAATTATTGTTTTAGATGCATTTTTTCACCAACTTCTTCTATTTAATTGAGTTCAAAATATGTGTTCGAATTTTGTTCTTTTTTTGTATTTTGCTTATAAGCAAGTTTGTGGTAAAATTATTTTCAAATTGCAGGTAATTAGGCAGATACTTGTACTTACTACTATAGTTAAAATATGTAGTTGCTTATAAGAATTAATTATTTAAGTTTAAATGAAGTTTATTGTGTTTAAACTTTAAAGTGATATAATAATAAAATAGAATGACTTTAGACTTTAAAGAAGTCTATGGACTAACCCTTAAACTAAACAGTATTGATTGATATAGACTAGGCTTTAGACTAGACTATAGACTAGACTATAGACTAGACTATAGACTAGACTATAGACTAGACTATAGACTAGACTATAGACTAGACTATAGACTAGACTATAGACTAGACTATAGACTAGACTATAGACTAGACTATAGACTAGACTATAGACTAGACTATAGACTAGACTATAGACTAGACTATAGACTAGACTATAGACTAGACTATAGACTAGACTATAGACTAGACTATAGACTAGACTATAGACTAGACTATAGACTAGACTATAGACTAGACTATAGACTAGACTAGACTATAGACTAGACTATAGACTAGACTATAGACTAGACTATAGACTAGACTATAGACTAGACTATAGACTAGACTATAGACTAGACTATAGACTAGACTATAGACTAGACTATAGACTAGACTATAGACTAGACTATAGACTAGACTATAGACTAGACTATAGACTAGACTATAGACTAGACTATAGACTAGACTATAGACTAGACTATAGACTAGACTATAGACTAGACTATAGACTAGACTATAGACTAGACTATAGACTAGACTATAGACTAGACTATAGACTAGACTATAGACTAGACTATAGACTAGACTATAGACTAGACTATAGACTAGACTATAGACTAGACTATAGACTAGACTATAGACTAGACTATAGACTAGACTATAGACTAGACTATAGACTAGACTATAGACTAGACTATAGACTAGACTATAGACTAGACTATAGACTAGACTATAGACTAGACTATAGACTAGACTATAGACTAGACTATAGACTAGACTATAGACTAGACTATAGACTAGACTATAGACTAGACTATAGACTAGACTATAGACTAGACTATAGACTAGACTATAGACTAGACTATAGACTAGACTATAGACTAGACTATAGACTAGACTATAGACTAGACTATAGACTAGACTATAGACTAGACTATAGACTAGACTATAGACTAGACTATAGACTAGACTATAGACTAGACTATAGACTAGACTATAGACTAGACTATAGACTAGACTATAGACTAGACTATAGTAGACTATACTAGACTATAGACTAGACTATAGACTAGACTATAGACTAGACTATAGACTAGACTATAGACTAGACTATAGACTAGACTATAGACTAGACTATAGACTAGACTATAGACTAGACTATAGACTAGACTATAGACTAGACTATAGACTAGACTATAGACTAGACTATAGACTAGACTATAGACTAGACTATAGACTAGACTATAGACTAGACTATAGACTAGACTATAGACTAGACTATAGACTAGACTATAGACTAGACTATAGACTAGACTATAGACTAGACTATAGACTAGACTATAGACTAGACTATAGACTAGACTATAGACTAGACTATAGACTAGACTATAGACTAGACTATAGACTAGACTATAGACTAGACTATAGACTAGACTATAGACTAGACTATAGACTAGACTATAGACTAGACTATAGACTAGACTATAGACTAGACTATAGACTAGACTATAGACTAGACTATAGACTAGACTATAGACTAGACTATAGACTAGACTATAGACTAGACTATAGACTAGACTATAGACTAGACTATAGACTAGACTATAGACTAGACTATAGACTAGACTATAGACTAGACTATAGACTAGACTATAGACTAGACTATAGACTAGACTATAGACTAGACTATAGACTAGACTATAGACTAGACTATAGACTAGACTATAGACTAGACTATAGACTAGACTATAGACTAGACTATAGACTAGACTATAGACTAGACTATAGACAATAGACTAGACTATAGACTATAGACTATAGACTAGACTATAGACTATAGACTAGACTATAGACTAGACTATAGACTAGACTATAGACTAGACTATAGACTAGACTATAGACTAGACTATAGACTAGACTATAGACTAGACTATAGACTAGACTATAGACTAGACTATAGACTAGACTATAGACTAGACTATAGACTAGACTATAGACTAGACTATAGACTAGACTATAGACTAGACTATAGACTAGACTATAGACTAGACTATAGACTAGACAGACTAGACTATAGACTAGACTATAGACTAGACTATAGACTAGACTATAGACTAGACTATAGACTAGACTATAGACTAGACTATAGAGTAGACTTTAGACTAGACTATGGACTAGACTATAGACTAGACTATAGACTAGACTATAGACTAGACTATAGACTAGAATTTAGACTAGATTATAGAATAGACTAGACTTAAGACTAAAGTCTTAACTTTAGTTTGGGTTAAAATTTAGATCATAAACTTTAATAAAATCTACTTTGCAGACTTACCTATAGTCTTGACTATGGTCTTTCAGTCTTTGGTCTGAACTTTTCTATCTCAGTGTTAATAACACAGCTTCTGCTAAGTATGCTTAATTTTTCCTGCTGACTTATTAAAAAGTAACTAGACATTCAGCACCTGAATATAATCCAAATATTAACAAAATCTCTATAAATTTAAATTCTCTTTATTACAATTATAATTTCAACAACTTTAGATAAATATCAGTCCATTTGATTTAACCCTGATTTTCTCATGATATTCTATGCATAAACCTTTAATTAAATTTTTTACACAAAATCAAAATCTTAATAATACCTCCTTGATATTTTCAATTATAATGTTTTCAATGTTATTATGATCTTGTTATTGTTATTATTAGCCAATATATAATTTGTATAAACAATTTATGAAAATAATACTATTTAATGTTTTGTTTTTCTATTTATTAAAAAAAAAACATTTTGTCCATAACATATACTTTAATGCATTTTATAGTGTAAAAGCCACATTCTTGTTTATTTTTCTGTTTTTATTCAATGCTCAATGACTTGCTAGAAATTTTTAATAAAAAAAAATTGTTTATAAGAAAAAATATTAAATTATTTGTTTATTATGTTTGTTTTGAACAAAGAACAAGCATAATAATAGAAAAAAATCATTGAAAATTATGATGAAATTAAAGATAAAAAACAACAAAAATTTAATGCCGGAAATAATGCTATCATTACTTAAGGAATTGGATGACATGCCAATATCTTGAAATTAATAAAAATATATAATTTTTTTTGGACTTGACAGTTGTTTATGTTTGTACATCAAATATGGAATAACTATTATCACAAGCTTAAGTTTGATTGGCTCTAGTTAATTCTTGGTTCTAGACTATTTTAAAGCTGAATTTGGTTTAAATTGAAACTTCTACAGAAATCCAATCTTTGGTATTTTAGTTAAAAATATCCCTGCAAAACTAAGTAAAACCATTTGTTTTAGAAGACTTATCTTAAAACCTAATAATTTAAATTATTTTCAAAACCTCTCATTTCCGCTTTTAAACAATATAATGAACGCCAACACTTAACACTTTAAATCAATTATCAATTTGATAAAATAATTAATCAAATACTTAAGTTATTTCTAAAAATATTTCGTTAAAATTAATTTATCATCAGATAACATTTTTTTTCATTTTACGAGCAATCAAATTTTTATGATAAACAAATCCAGTTTGTATAAAGTCTTAATAACAACATCCTTTATTAGATTAAATTTTTTCTTATTTAAAAATAAATAAAATTTGTTATATTTTTAAGATTTATCAAAATATTTGTTAATTCCGAAATCATTTTTAGTATAATTGATAAAAAAAAAATAGAAACTGTCACAATAATTAACAACAAGTGATCTAGAAACCTCATTTTATCAAATGATTTTTAAAGACTAAAGTGCAGATATTTTCAAATACGAGGGTCGTAGGTGAACACAGAACTGTTTTGAATCGACTGAATTTCACAAGCCAAAAAAATTTGAAAACAGTCGATAAGATCTACCAACTCTAAAAGGGAATCTGCCCTCAGAATTTCATATGTTTTGCTACTGCCAGTACACATAAGCTGTCGTCTTCCATTGGGATCAAACAGACCATTAAGCTGGCCAATATGAAACAGACGCTTGATGGATTTCGAAAATGCACATTTAAGTGTTGGAAACCAAAAGGATTCAGTCAGACTACGCTACCGATTGCTTTATCTCAGTGATAAGAGACGCAGCGAGCAGAGTAAAAACTGATAGAACACTCAATATGGGAAACAGAAGTCTCTCAGGCGTTAGGGGTAGTTGTTAGTACCGTGCTCGTCCTATAACACCCCTGAAGAAGTTAGGAGGAGCTAACTCCGTCAGCAATGCTCAAAGGGTTTATTGCACTTCGCATCGCAGCCTTGAGCCTTCACCTAAGCCCTCACTACCCAGGCTGGCCACTTAGAGTGAGCCAAGATTTATTGTACTTGAGCCTTCCCATCGCTGTCTTGAGTCTTTAATACCTTTTGCCTTCACTACTCTTAGTGAGTTAGGTAGTTAGATAGTTATTTAGTAAGTTAGTTAGTTAGAGTTGGTTAGTTAGTTAGTTAGTAAGTTAGTTAGTTAGTAAGTTAGTTAGTTAGTTAGTTAGTTAGTTAGTTAGTTAGTTAGTTAGTTAGTTAGCTAATTAGTTAGTTAGTTAGTTAGTTAGTTAGTTAGTTAGTTAGTTAGTTAGTTAGTTAGTTAGTTAGTTAGTTAGTTAGTTAGTTAGTTAGTTAGTTAGTTAGTTAGTTAGTTAGTTAGTAAGTTAGTTGGTTGGTTAGTTAGTTAGTTAGTTAGTTAGTTAGTTAGTTAGTTAGTTAGTTAGTTAGTTAGTTAGTTAGTTAGTTCCTACATCAAATCTCAAGAAATACTCCTAGGCCTTTAACAGTTCTGTTATTCGCTTATTAAACTGTCTGTCTTCTGGGGATCAAACCCATGACCTCTGGTTTGATAGACTAAAACTCTAACTACTTCTACGAGCCAAATCTCTACTGTAAAATGGTTAAATACAATTACAACAACATTTAATACGATGCCTCACTTCAGATCTACATTTTGGTCTAAATAGTTAACAAAACTCTTCCAAATTCCCTATAATACCTAACACCACCCTCGTTAATCGAAAAAAAGTATCAACAACCCGGATATACAATTTATATTAAGTCTCTTTACAAACAAATGACAAAAAATATTTACTACTAAAAAGTATCTATAGGGAAAAAAATGCAATTTAGCATTTAGCAAACAACTTAGTACAATAACCTTTTTTATACAACAAATATTTAAAATGTATTTAGTATTTAGTCTGTAATTATGTTAAAAGCAGCTGAAAAAAAACACATTAACAAAAAAAAATTATACAAAAATGTTAACGAAAACTGCATGTTAAATGCAAAAAAGCACTAAATTTATACAAAAAAAAAACTAGTCGTAACCATTTTGTAGGTTATTAAACGCCCACTCAGCATAAATGTCAATCATATCAGCACCATCATCACAACTGCCGCCAGCACCACCAACATCATCTTCATCATTATTTTTTTTAACACTATGGTGTTTGACGTTTATCTTGTTGCTGTTGTTACTGGCTGTCATGTTGTTGATAATGATCATCGACACAATTAATTTTTGTATTTTCGCGAAATGATCCACCAACCACTACGGATTGACTGACAACCGACTAACTGACTTGACTGATCAGTATTCAGCTCACATCACATCATCATAAAAAAATATATAAAGTTCATTAACATTTACCGTTATACTGACTACTGATCGTACCTCTACCAGCTGATTAAAAGTATAATACATACAGTTAAACTTGTGATAATGAATTAAAAATGCAATACAACAGAAGAAGAAGAAGATGAAAAATAAAACTAGTGATATTCGTTCGACTGCTGCTGTTTAACATTATTTTGTTTGTTTGTTTTCTCTGTAATCGAAATGGGGAATATATGTGATCAACGTGATTATCGCAAATCCGTTTTGGTCTGGTAGATGTAATGTTAAAAATGTCAGCAAATGTCACGTGACGTTTGAAAATGCTTGGTGTGTGGTATTTTTTTAATGATGATAGGAAGGGAGGAGAGCAAGTCGTATTGCTTATGGAATTTGGTTCAAGATTTTTGGGTTTTGAATTCAGAAGTAAAGCCACTAGCTGATGAGGACCTAATTTTTAAGATGCTCCAAGAATTCTGGGTTTCAAATTCAGGCATAATAATGCTAGGTTGTAATAGCATCAGCAGACATTTATCCTACCGTAGTCTTGATTATAATATCGATAAAAGTCTAGTCTGTAATATTCACTATAATCTCGACTTTGATACGATGTCCAATGGACTAAACATATTTTCTAACTGACGAAAGAAGCATTCAAGTCTCGGTTTTTGAAAAGGTGTAAGACATACCTCACTCCATCTGATCTTCTTACTATTTTCACCATTTATATCCGACCGAAAATGGAATACAACTCCCATGTATGGATCGGAGCTTCAAAGTCTCTTTTGGATCTACTCGACAGCGTACAATAGAGGGCGAAGGTACTTATCGGTGACAGTAGGGTATTCAACTCTATTGATTCACTGGAGCACCGTCGCAATGTGGGGTGTATTTTACCGGTCTATCAATGCTATTATGGAATGTGTTCCTCTGAAATTATTGAACTCGTTCCCGATACCCGTATATTTTGACGTAGCACACGATTGTCTTCAAGAACACACCCATTTTTGGTCGATTGACCAGTGGACCGAACAACACATTACATGGATTCATTCTTCAGGCACACTGTTCGTATGTGGAAGAAACAACCTGCCGAAGTATTCCCCGCCACTTCCGGCGTTAAGGGGTTTAAATGTCCACAAACACTACTTACACTATCCTCCCACTACCTATTTTCCTAGTTCCGGCACAATGTACTGCATGAGTAGGGGACACCCTCTGAGTGCTGGTCTAAGAAAAAAAGATCTCGATTAATGTCTAGTCCCTAATACATCCTCGACAACATTCTTGTCTAGTTCAATCCGCTGAGTACTTTATGGACTCATCGGTGACAGTAGGGTATTCAACTCTATTGATTCACTGAAGCACCGTCGCAATGTGGGGCGTATTTCACCTGTCTATCAATACTATAATGGAATCTGTTTCTCTGAAATTATGGAACTCGTTCCCGATACCCGTATATTTTGACGTAGCACACGATTGTCTTCAAAACACACACCTACTTCCCCGCCACTTCCCTCCCACAACCTATTTTCCTAGTTCCAGCATAACGCATTGAGTAGGGGTCATCTCCTGAGTGCTGGTCTAAGAAAAGAAAAATCTCGATTAATGTCTAGTTTATAATATTAATATTAGTCTCGACTCCTTAATACATCCTAGATAACATTCTAGTCTAGTTTAGTCTCCACGGCTGAGTACCTTATGGACTTAACTAAAGTTTCAACTATAGTCTAGTGTTTTGATAACAGTTTAGTTTATAGTATTGACTATAGTATCGACTACTGAAGGTGATTGACTGGTAAATTTTACAAATAGATGTCTAGTAAGCACAAAATGCCTCTTCTTCCTGTTGCATGTTCATTACCTTAGTTCTCTCTTTCTTTCTCTCTCTTATCGCATACTAATTAAAATACAATCGATGATCACAATCCACTCATTTTAATTTTGTTAAAGTCAGCAAGATCTAAGGCACATGTCTAATACTAAAACAATTTCTGAACTTCCTTGACCGTTTTAGTTAGTTAACAATTGAAAATAGTAAAGATCCCTAATATCTGTGAAAGATCCATACTATGTGTAAAAACTTTTTGAAAACTGTCGACATTTTTTTGAATGCTTATTACACGCTTAAGTTGTTTATACTTAATTTTAGCGTTTTTTTTCGACTAACTAACGGTCAATGAACTGCTTTTGCTAGATAGACTTTAGACATCTATTCACCTATTATCAGCTGATAAATGTTATTTTAATTTTGCTTATTCGTTGTAATAGTTGTTGTAACTATGAGGTAAATGTGGCAAAATAATTCATTCATATCAATTGATTATTTTGTAACAAATTATCAGTGGACTTTAAAAGTGCAGCACCCTACTTTATGAGTGCATTAGCTATTAAAGCAACAAGTTATTTTTTAGAAAAATATATTTTTTTAAATTGTGAAATTGAAAAATACTAACTCCCCCTATTCATAGAGATATTAATGGTTTAATTGAAGGGTATTTATTACACAAATTGTCAATAATGAATTACTTTACATCCAGATCCAGAAATTTTTTAAGTTTTTTTCTGGGCCGATATTTTTTTGACAATCTTGTAAATGAAACTTATCGTGTGACAGGAGAAACTTCACATAAATCCAATAAAAACGGCGGACAATTTTTGGTATAGTGTCCTCATTTTCAAATTTTCATGACACGATATCTGTAAAACCTTATAAAATGATTAAATTCTGAGGTAAAGTTCGGAATTATCGCTGCTTAATACTTTAGAAAAGTATACATTTTTCAAATATTGTTTGTTCTGTGCCTGAATGAACCAATAGGTACTATTACCAAAATTGTGACAAATCAATTAAAGGGTCACGTAAAGGGTCAACCTTTCTTATGAACCCTATGGATCTCAAGAGAATTAGTAGAATTAGTGAATTTTATGATAATGTAAAACCTAAAAGGATCATGTAAAAAGATATCTTAGTCTGTTCTATTCTACAGCAAGGTTATTACATAGAATGCGGGAACGTCGCAATATAAAGACCCTTTAAGTCTATAAGTCAACTGAAAAGAAAAGTATTTACAGTTTGGACTGCTGCCATTAGGTCTTATAAGTGCATCGACGTCTCTATTAGAGGTAATGTACATATGTCTTGCTCAGAAATCATAGTGTTTCAACTAAAACATAAATAGCATGAAAATGGCTTTTAATGCTTCACAGACAAGAGGGTCTAATGAATTACATTACTAGTAAGACCTTATTAAACTAATTTTTTTAAACCCAGGCGGTATGATTTAGTCATTATATATAGTATTCGCTATAGTACCGAGTCTGAGATAGATTTTATTTACAACAAAGATCCCTTGAGGAGAAAGCTTTGATGATGTGTTGAAAACAGAATGTAATGTTTCAGATTACCAGATTTAATGATATATTTTTTACGCATATGATCGAATTCATTTTCTTTTTGTTGGATTGACCCTTTTGACCGTTTTTCAGTGAGATCGCTTTTCGTTTGTAGGTTAGTTGCCTTTAATATGAAGCACAATATCAGCATATATACCGAGTTTAAAATGGATTTATTTTACAGAAAAGATACTAGAAAAGGAAGCAAGAAAACTGAAAGGATTAAAGATACTTTTGATGTTGGATAGTCAGGTGGTCTTAAGGCGTTACTATCATATGAAATCAGGTCGGGTGTCGAACTTGACTGTTTGACATCTCTAAACGAACTGGGTAAACATAATAATAAACTCAAACTATGTTGGGTAGCTGGTCATGACGGATGGATTCTGGCAATAGAAGAGCATACTGTGCGCGCAAACAGGGGTGCGTGGCGATCATTTATTGGATTAGATACCCCCAAAGGATACATTAGGGCAAAATGCGATTCGTATATTGTATCTGAATTTATCCGCCACTGGGAGTTTCAAACGGGCAGAAAGCTTTATAACAAACAAAAGGAAAATTCCAAAAGTTACTGTCTCTCAATAAGATTGACCTAAGATTACTAAGGGGACTTTGTGCTGGACACTGTGGACTTAGATAACACACAGTACATTCTTGCTAACAATCTGACGAGGCTATGTAAAATCTGTGAAATGCATGATGAAACCTCTGAACATTATGGTCTCTGAGAATGAGTATTCTAGGAGTCGCTTTTCATTCGCCTAATGAAATATTCAATCTCTCACCGTTTATAACATTAAGATTCATACGTGAACTATATCTCCAATGGTGAACCAAAAGGGCTGCACAAAAGATCTTAACATGGGTTGTTGTAACAGTTCGACTGTGGTCGATAGTTCATTCCTGTTGGAAAAAACTTTTGGTTGATACAGCTGTCGCAGGGTTGACAATCTTTGACTGAGTATGACTCGGGTCGTTCCGAAGCGAAGATCCAATTGTATTGGGATCGCTTCTTTCCTGGGTCGTAGTGCTTAGTGCCCCCTTAATAAATTAAGCAATCATAAATCAATAAACGGAAATGATCAAAATCAATTTTCATAAAAACTCTGATCAGCATTTATCGCTTATCAACATCAATCAATTAACTTACTATTTTCACAAAATATCTGTTAATTTCAAGGCGTTGTTTTTATATTAAACAAACATCTATTATATTTAAATTAAGAAGATCTGTGATAAGTACTTTTAGATTAAAAAATTTTGAGGTTTTTAAATTTAAACGAACATTTTTATAGACAAAAATTACTACAAATTAAAATCTGTTATAAACTTTTTTAATTTGCAAGAAAAACATAAAAAGCTACAAACAACCTGCTTTATAAAATTAAAACAAAAAGAAGATCTTGAAGATTTGAACTAAAACCACTGAAAATATTAAGAATTCCAATACCAAAAGTTAATGATCTAGTTGAGGTACAAAAAAGCAAATGTTAACATTTCAAATTTTTTAAAGCCAAAATGTAACAACTAACAACTAATACCATTCAAAAAAATAACAATAATAATTAAAATAATAAAAAACAAAAAAAAAATAAAGTAATTTTATATGTTGTTGAAATGTTCTTGTACATTCTTCAATACTTGTAAGATCTTATTGTAAAAAGCCGACTTCATTTTCAATCTCAACGTCAGAATAATAAAAAAATAATAATAATCTTTAATGTTTGTAATTTAAACTTTTAACTGTTTGTGAACGAAACAGTGAATTAAAAATGGCCGCAAAGTGATCTATTGCTGTTTCATTTTTTTTTTTGTTAATGTGGCAACATTATTCATTTTATTCCAAACACCTTAAAAGTTCTTAAGATTCTTATTTATTGAAAAAAAACTTTAGTTTTTTTTTTTCTTCTAAAAAAATTATTAAAATCTCAATTGTTTTTATACCCTTCACCTTCGTGAGAAGGGTATATATAAGTTTGTCATTCCGTTTGTAATTTCTATAATATAATTTTCCGACCCTATAAAGTATATATATTCTGGATCCTTATAGATAGCGGAGTCGATTAAGCCATGTCTGTCTGTTTGTCCGTCTGTCTGTTGAAATCAGTTTTTAGAGGTCCCCAGATATCGGCGAGATCCGAATCTTCAATAATTCAGTTAGACATGCTTTCGAGAAGATCGCTATTTAAAATCAGCAAAATCGGTCTATAAATAACGGAGATATGAGCAAAAATCCGAGACAACCTTTGAATATTTCATCAAAAAAGCCACATGCTTTGTTAAAAAAGCAACAACAACACTGTGAATTGGATAAAGATGTACATGTGCATGTGGAGATGTATTTGGTTGATTTAGCTGTGTATTTTTTTGTTTGTATGTTTGGATGCTATTCTGTTCTCACGAAGATGAAAGGTATAACAAAGAACAAGGAGATAAAACAGTAATATGTTTGTTATACAGCTCATATTTGTTTGAGGGTGGTAATACAGTTTGACGGTGGTATTACAGTACAACTGTTAATATTTCTTTCTACTACAGTTTATATTTGTTTGTGTATACGTTATGTGTGACATGTGTGCAGAGATACAAAATAAATAAAAACTGTTTTTTAAAACATTCTTGGTGAAGGGTATATAAGATTCGGCACAACCGAATATAGAAATATTACTTGTTATTGTTATAGTTGTTTGTTTGTCTGATTAAATATGTTTGATTTGATATTTAAGTTTAGACTGAATAACAAAAAAAAATCAAAACACTTTAAGACGCCAACTCAACTTAAGAAATGCTTAAGGGTATTAATGTTTTATAAAAAACAAATACAAAACACAACAAACATTAGCTTTAAAAACAAATCTACCATCATCTATCTATATATAAAAGAGTAGCGTTACTGACTGACTGATTCATCATCGCACAGCCCAAACGGCTGAACCTAGAATCATGAAATTTTGACAGTAGATGTGTTTTTGGTTGTGTAGGTCCACTAAGGAGGGATTTTTGGAAATTTGCACATTTACGGGGAAAAAGGGGAAAAAACGGGTAAAACAGGTTTTCTTAATTATCTTACATAATATTAGTGATACAAGAAAAATTTTAAATGCACCTGTATCTACTCTTAAAATGAGCAGATGGGTGTCTGGTACTTTTTTGAAATTCGTACTTTTAAGGGGTAAAAATGTGTAAAAAATGTGATTTTGGTACCTTTTTTTAGCCCTTTATAAATTTTAAACTAATTAACATAATCAAATTTTTCTAAATATTTTGGATACATCTCTCAAAATTATGAGACACTTGTTTCGTACTTTTTTAAAATTCAGTCCTTTTTGAGTCTAAAAGGGAGAAAACTGTATTATGGTACTTTTTTTAGAACATTAAGAAAACTTTTTCGGTTTATTGAATTATTCCTATTAAATTACAGACTAACTCTGTAATATTTATTGTAATAAAATGTTTGCTATTTCACTGGGGTTTTTCCCCAGTACCAAAAAGGGGGAAAAACGGGAAATTTAATTTTATTCAAACTCATTGAGCCAACTTTTATAAAATATCAAAAAGTAGTTGATTTACTCACACAAAATAAGCTTTTGGTATATTATTTTGAAATTCGAGTACTAAGGACTATATAGGACCAAAATCGAGTAAGTTGTTTGGTACCTTTTTTAAAGCACAATTTTTCTGGAAGAAATGAATGCAAATTTGAATCGTTTGAGTTTTATCTGTGATATATATGTAGATTTAAATATGGAACATTTTGTAAACTTAATTCTCGAAAAAAGTATACTTCTAAGCGTAAAGTACTTTCCACTTAGGTAAACTTTATTCCACTTTTGGTACTTTTTCTTCCTTCAAATGATACTCTATGTATGTTCTTTAATATGAACTGAAAACATATGATTATTAAACATGTACGGTCCTTTTTAGTACTTATTATCTCATAAATTGTACTTTTTTTAAATTTCTAAAATATTCAACCTAGGAACATTAATTTTAACATACTTACATGGTCTTGACTGAATAATACTCTGTAAGTGGGAACTATTTGGTACTTTTCTATTCTTCAAATGTATTCTTTATAATGGTTAACCGAAACACAGGGTCCTTATTAAATGAGAATTTATTGAGAGAGATCTTTGTACTTTTTCGTTTTTCCGATGGTACTTTTTGATATTTTTACGATATTGAACATAGTTAGGGTAGCGAAGCACCTAGGGTATGCTAGTTATTTATAAACTCAAGCGATACTTTTGACATTTCAAATAGAAAAAGAATTTTATAAAAAAAAGTGACGGTGTGAAGATAAATATGTCGAATATATACGTTCCACACCTCTGTTAAATACATTCCACTTGCTGTTAAAATACGTTCCACACATTCCACACGTTAAATTTAATAAAAAATAAAAATATACAAAATTTAACGTGTGGAATGTGTGGAACGTATTTTAACAGCAAGTGGAATGTATTTAACAGAGGTGTGGAACGTATATATTCGACATATTTATCTTCACACCGTCAAAAAAAGTTTTGAAAATTAACTAATCTTCTTACTAAATTATTTAATTTACAAATTAAATTAGTGTTTTAACAAAATGGCTCTTAGTTAAGTCCAGCTCGGAAAAACAAAAATTATATAAAGTATATACTTAAGCTATAGCGTAAGTTTAGCTTCCTTAGAAGATGTCAAGTAAAGGACTTTGTTTCTTGAACTTACCAAATAATTTTTATAAAGTATTAATAAAAATAGGTCACTAACCTGAAATTAGACAAATGAAAATATTATTAATTTTGATACAATTGTATTATTAAAACTTTTAGAAACTTTAATGAATAGACAAGATTTCAGATAATACTATATAGTCCATATAATCCAGACTATAGACAAGGCTACAGTCCATACTGTAGACAAAATTGCAGTTCATAATAGAGACAAGATTACGGTCCAGACTATAGATAAGATTACAGTCCAGCCTATAGACAAAACAGGGAAAAGACTATAGTCTATAGTACAGAATAGACTAGGACAATAGTTAATAGTCGAGAATAAACTATAGTCTATAGTGCAGAATATAGGCAAGACAATAGTCAATAGTCGAGACTATAGTCTATACTCAAAATTATAGACAAGACTACAGTAAAAACTAAAGACAATACTATAGTCCAGGCTATAGTCAAGACTATATTCCATACTGTAGACAAGACCATAGTCAAGACTATAGAGAAGACTGAACAATAGCCAAGATTATAGATAAGAGGATAGTCCTGCCTATAGGCAAGAATACAATCCAGATTATAGACAAGACTATAGACAAGGTTATAGTCTGAATATAGATATGACTATAGTCAAGACCATAGACATTGCTATAGTCTATACAAGACTAGAGTACATATTATAGACGAGACTTTAGACTATAGCCCATTCTATAGACAAGACTATATACAAGACAATAGTCCAGACTATAGTTCAACTATAGACAATAATATAGCCCAGACTATAGACAACACTATAGTCTAGACTATAGACAAGGCTACGGTCCAGACTATAGACAAGGGTATGGTCCAGACTATAGACAAGGCTATAGCCCAGACTATAGACAAGGCTATAGTCCAGACTATAGACAAGGCTATAGTCCAGACTATAGACAAGGCTATAGTCCAGACTAAAGACAAGGCTATAGACCAGACTATAGACAAGGCTATAGTCCAGACTATAGACAAGGCTATAGTCCAGGCTATATTCCAGACTATAGACAAGGCTATAGTCCAGACTATAGACAAGGCTATAGTCCAGATTATAGACAAGGCTATAGTCGAGACTATAGACAAGGCTATAGTCGAGACTATAGACAAGGCTATAGTCGAGACTATAGACAAGGCTATAGTCGAGAATATAGACAAGGCTATAGTCGAGACTACAGACAAGGCTATAGTCGAGACTATAGACAAGGCTATAGTCGAAACTATAGACAAGGCTATAGTCGAGACTATAGACAAGGCTATAGTCGAGACTATAGACAAGGCTATAGTCGAGACTATAGACAAGGTTATAGTCCAGACTAAATTATTAAATTTTATATCCGGTTACAATAATTCTATAAACACTCCCATTTTTTTAGATAACCAATTGTCATTAATTAGAATTAAGAAAGTACTTTATATAGATCCTGTTAAAGAAAAGAACAAGTGTTAAAATGGAAACTTGTTTCAAGACCAAGCCTGTGGGTTCATAAGCCATAAATTGTAACGGAACTTCAAGCGAAAGTAAAATGTTTAGTGCAACAAAATTATTTTAATTAGTTTAAGAATTTATTGTTTTTTTTTTTGTGCTCATTTCTGCAATTTACCATTTAAATGACCAACCAACGATAATATAAAGTTTAATATGCAAAAATGTTTAATTATTACCAGCATGTTGTATTTTCCATCTAAATGCAAATTTATTTATTTTTTTCATCAGATTTTTTTTTGGTTTATAACTATTTAATTATCATTATAAAAAGTTGCGGATTTTATTGTTGTTGCTGTTGTTGTTGGTTTGCCATAAAAGCTCATGTTACAACTTAAAAGGCCATTTGAATAAATTGGTTAAAATTAACACGATTCGATAGCTGCTAGTAAGTAGTTCGCACAAGTGTGCCTCTGCAATTTGCAAGAATGAACGAACGAAAAATGTTTATTGAAATGGAAGTAGCTGTTGCCATTAAGTAAATTACCTGGAACTAATCTATTAGTTACCAATATCATAAAGAATATACAACAACATTTTAAAAATTGTTAAATGAAACAACTTTTTTTTTTGGTTTGAACAAATACTAACTTTGTTGGAACGTGTAAAGTTAGTTATTAAATTATATTAATTATAAATTATGACACAAGTTTTAGTTTTATTTTTTTGTTAATAAATGAAATGAAAAAATTTTATATAAATAAACAAGAAAATATTGCATGTTTTATAAACAATTTAAAGAAATAGCAACAAACTTAGCAACAGCCTTGAAGACAATGTGCGAACGACATGTTTTAAGACGCGTTTTTAAACTTAACTAACTGTCACTGTCGTAAAAGATTTAATCTTAATAAGACTAGTTAGTGACTGAGTAAATGCATGATTGAGGCCCATTTGTAAATTCCTTTTAATTGGAATGTCATTTAAAGTTTCATTTTTTATCTGTTTATATAATTATATATTTAAATTTTTAATTTAAATATAAAGTGAAATTATGCTGAAAGGTCGGAGGAGTTGAAAGCAGCAGGTGGTGTAAAGTCTTGAAATGTGTCTATTCTGAAACATATAATAAATTATTACCCAGTGGGAGACTATTAGTTTAGTACTTGTAGTTTAATACTAGTTCAGCTGCATTTCAATTCTAGTTCTGTTCTAGGTTAGTTCTAGTTCTAGTTCTAGTTCAGTTCTAGTTCTGTTCTAGTTCTGTTCTAGTTCTGTTCTAGTTCTGTTCTAGTTCTGTTCTAGTTCTGTTCTAGTTCTGTTCTAGTTCTGTTTTAGTTCTGTTCTAGTTCTGTTCTAGTCCTGTTCTAGTTCTGGTCTAGTTCTGTTCTAGTTCTGTTCTAGTTCTGGTCTAGTTCTGCTCTAGATCTGTTCTAGTGTTGTTCTAGTTCTAGTTCTGTTCTAGTTCTGTTCTAGTTCTGTTCTAGTTCTGTTCTAGTTCTGTTCTAGTTCTGTTCTAGTTCTGTTCTAGTTCTGTTCTAGTTCTGTTCTAGTTCTGTTCTAGTTCTGTTCTTGTTCTGTTCTAGTTCTGTACTAGTTCTTTTCTAATTATTATCTAATTCTGATTGAGTAGTGTTCTAATAATGTTGCTGAAGAAATTTAAATTCTGTAATTCAAAGTTTCAAAATTAAACATTTAAAATATTTTATCTATTTTATTATTAATTAACGCTAATTAATAAATTATAATCGAATTTTCAAAATATTATATTATTAATGTTTTCTTGTCAACGAATTAATTGCCTCGAAACAATTCATTCGATTTCCATTTGAAAATTTTTTAATTAAGCAGACAAATTGCTGATTTTCGATAAAAATTATGTTTAATTTTTTTTTGGTCTAAACACTATGATTAAATAATAAATACGCCAAAAACAACCCACATAATTAATTTATACTAAAAAGAATTAAATTTTTTGTCCAAAAATATATAAAAAATATTCTGTTAATTTAAAAATTGTATTATTGAATTGGATAAAATGTTAGATTTAAGTAAGGTTTTCGAAATTACATGTAAGAACAGTGGGAAGGTTTGTAACAAATATGTATTAATTTTATTGAGGGGATTTTCTAAGAATATTACTATTTTTGTTAAATTGTAATGAAGATTTCTCTCTCCCTCTCTTTAAACGACTATCCTGCTTCTAATGCTAAAACTGTAAAAATATTAGCAGGATGCTTTAAGATTACTATGTGCTTGACCGTGTCTATTACATATTTATTGCATCTTTTACCTAATAATTGACACTATCAAAGACTTTTAAATTAACAAATTTGTATAAAAAAAGTCGATCACCTTAATAACCACCGTACAAATTGATAGCAACAACAAGAAACCTAAAACTTTTTCAAATATTTTATAGAGTTGCAGCTATAAATTCATAAATATCTAGTAACATACTAAACAAAACGTAAAAACTAAATTTAGTTGATTTCAAAAGTATTTAATATACAGACACAGCGACAGCAACAACTATAAAATTATTGTTTAACTAAATCTAGAAACTCAGTCAAGAAGCAAAGAAACTAAACCAACAACTTAAGACTAGAAAAACAAAAACATAAAAAAAAATTTTGAAAGGTGCACTCGAATGCAATTTATATTTAATTTTTTGGCTTTTAAGAGTTTCTTTAAGTGCACTGAGAGAAATTAGAAAAGGTAAACAAAGAGATTTTAGGAATCAAGAATAAAAACTTGAATTATCAACAGGGACAAATGCAAACCATACAAACTTGCTAACTAACTAACTAACTAACTAACTAACTAACTAATTAACTAACTAACAAACTAACTATGTAACTAACTAACTATCTAACTATCTAACTGTCTAACTAACTAACTACCTAACTAACTAACTAACTAACTAACTAAATAACTTAATAACTAAATAACTTAATAACTAACTAACAAACAAAGAAACTAACTACCTAACTAACTAGCTAACTAACCAACTAACTAACTAAATAACTAACTTACTAACTATCTAACTAACTAAATAACTAACTAACTAACTAGCTAGCTAACTAACTAACTAACTAACTAGCTAACTAACTAACTAACTAACTAACTAACTAACTAACTAACTAAATAACTAAATAACTTAATAACTAAATAACTAAATAACTTAATAACTAACTAACAAACAAAGAAACTAACTACCTACCTACCTAACTAACTAACTAACTAACTAACTAACTAACTAACTAACTAACTAACTAACTAACTAACTAACTAACCAACTAACTAACTAAATAACTAACTAACTAACTAAATAACTAACTAACTAACTAACTAACTAACTAACTAACTAACTAACTAACTAACTAACTAACTAACTAACTAACTAACTAACTAAATAAATAACTAACTAACTAACTAGCTAACTAACTAACTAACTAACTAACTAACTAACTAACTAACTAAATAACTTAATAACTAACTAACCATCTAACTTTCAGACGAGCAATTACATTATGTCAACATGTCTCTTTTTATACCCTACACCACTTCAGTGGGGAGGGTATATTGGGTTTGTGTTGATGTTTGTAACGCACAATTATATTGGTCCTGTACCCTTAAAGTATACCAATCGGCTCAGAATCATTTTCTGAGTCGATTTAGCTATGTCCGTCCGTCTGTCCGTCCGTTCATGTAAACCTTTTAATCAAACTTCTATTGTCTAAGGGATAAGATCGGTCCATTATTTCACCTAGCCCCCATACAACTGTACCCCCTAATTGGGCTTGTAAACATTGTAATCAAACAGGTCACAATTTTGGAGATAATTCAATGAAATTTGGCACATGATCTTCTATTAAACCGTAGACGAAGCCTATTGAAAATGATTAACATCGGTCCATTATTTCACCTAGCCCCCATACAATACAGCTTGTAACCCTTGTAATCAAACTACAGGTCGCAATTTTAGAAATAATTCAATGAAATTTGGCACATGATCTTTTATGGTGTTGTAGACGAAGCTTATTGAAAATAGTTAACATCGGTTCATTATTTCACCTAGGCCCCATAGAACTGAACCCACAAAATAGGGCTTTTAAGTTTACAATTATGTTTAATATACTCGTATCTGGACAAAAAGCTGCAAAACGAAGTTCTATGCTAGTCTTAATGACCCCGATGAACTTTATAATTATAGGGTCTCATTTGACCCTAGCTTCTCTAAAAAGCCCCCATCAAAATTTTACCTAAATATCCACAGTTTTATTAAAGAGTAAGTAATGAATAGTTTAGATTTGTAAGCATATACTTGGATCTACTCTCGAGAATTTATGAAGAAATGAAACACCAAAAACACCCAGTCCTAACAAAAAACGACATTCAGATTGCCCTATAAATTAAAGCAAAATTTACATTTCTCTTATCAGAAAACCTATTTTTCTTTAAGTGTCATATCGTTAGTAGGAGCTCAACAAACACACATACACACTGGCAAAAATCGGCGTTTTAAACAATACCAATGAATAAAATATTATTAAAAAAACAGCAAATAAATGGAAAAAATATATATAAAAACTACTAACACAACAACAACAACAACAACAACAAAAATTACATTCAATTTATCAGTAAAGTTACGTAAATTTGCTATAAAAAAAAGTTCAATGACTTTAAATGAAAAAACACAAAATTACAATTTTTTTTTAAATTGCACATACAAAAACAAAATTGAATATAATTTAATATTAAATCAAACAAAAATTTTTTCGCATCTTATTAAAATTCAAAAGAATTTCTAACTTAAAATTATTTTTATTACAAAAAATTAAAAACCAAAAAAATATTTTTTATAAATGTCAAATAAATTCAATGAATTTACTGCCAAAACCAAAATAAAAACCTGCTGTCTTAACTGATTCTTTCTATGATTTTGTAGAACATCTTCTTGGAAAAACATAAGAAGTAAAAACTTGAATCAATAGAAATAAATTTGAAAAAAATATTGAAAAAAACTTATTAAAATAAGGTGCGTTCTTGTACTGTGTCACACAGACAACATACAGTGATGCCACCAGCCTTGAAAATAATCAAAAACAATAAGAACAACAATTTGCAAAGATTTCATATGTTTTGACAACTAAAACCAAAATGTAAATAAAAACCTCAGTGTTGCATCTCAATCAAAAATGGTGCTGCATTTTAAATTGTCGACGTTTTCAATGTATTCAATATTTGCTGTTGTTGTTGTTGTAGATGTTGTTGTTCCTGTTGTTGTAGTTTTTGTCTTGTTGCTATTTACATTAAAGGCCAATATCGTTAAAAATAATGTTTAATTAAATATTTAAATGTATAAATGATTACAGTGTGTTGGATTTTAACTTTTCTTTATGTTTTTGTTTTATTTGTTGTTGTATTTTTGCAGCAACAATTACAATTTAATAAAATGTAATGAGTTGTAGTTCATTAAATTAATAAAATAAAGAACAAACTGTAATGTCAATGTAGATCTGGTAAAAAGAAAATAATATTAAAGTTGTGTTTGTCTCATTTGAGAATGATTCAGAATGTTTTAAATTTTTTTAAAATTTGTATATTTCATATATTGGCATAGGACTAACTTTCCCAAAATACTTCTATATATTTCCAGAATTAATCTTTTTTATAGTCAGTAGTCAGAATATGGACAAGTCTATGTTCTAGTTCTAATTCATTGTCTAGTTTATGGACTAGTTAGTTTATTAACTAAGAACTGGTCTGTTGATTAGTGGTTTATTTCATTGAATGTTCTTTAGACTATAATATGGACTGATCTATGGATTAGTCTATGCACTATTTTATGATATACTTTATTAACTAGTGTATGGACTTATCTATTACTTAAAGACTAGTCTATTAACAAACCAAAGGGCCGGGGTATTGAATGGTCTATTAGCCTATGACTAATAGACCATGGTCTTGGAAATAGTCTTTTGACAAGTCTATTAACTTGTCTACTGACTAGCCTTTTAACTGGTATATGATCCACGGAATTGACTAGTGGATTAACTGATCTATTTACTAGTATATTTAGTAATATGTTCACTAGTCTATAGACTACTCCATTAACTGGGCTATGAACTGCGATATTGACTAGTCTATGGGCTGGACTTATTAATTGGTCTATTAACTAATCTATGGACTAATCAATTAAGTAGTCTTTGGACTAGTCTATAAACTGGTCTATGGACAATATTTTTGAATATTTTACGGACTAGTCCATTGACTATTTTGTAAATTGGTCTATAAACTATGGACTGGTCTAATTATTAGTACATAGACTGGTCTATGGACTAGATTACTATTGTTTGGGGGAGTCTATTGCTGAGGCTATGGACTATTCTAGGGAATATTCTATTGACTATAGTCAATTAACAAGTCCTTCGACGAATCTGTAAACTATGCTATGGAAAAGTCTATTGATATGACTATTGATATGACTATTGTTTATTAACTGCTCTACAGATTAGTCTATAGAAAAAAGTAGTGAATGCTCTATGAACTGGTATACAGTCTTGACTATAGACTATCTACAGTCTCGACTATAGAACAGTCTATAGTCTTGACTATAGACTGTCTACAGTCTCGACTATAGAACAGTCTATAGTCTGGACTATAGAACAGTATATAGTCTTGACTATAGAACAGTCTATAGTCCTGACTGTAGAACAGTCTATAGTCTTGACTATGGAACAGTCTATAGTCTTAACTATAGAACGGTCTATAGTCTTAACTATAGAACGGTCTATACTCTTGACAATAGAACAGTCTATAGTCTTGACTATAGAACGGTCTATAGTCTTGACTATAGAACGGTCTATAGTCTTGACTATAGAACAGTTTATATTATTGACTATAGAACAGTCTATAATCTTGACTATAGAACAATCTATAATCTTGACTATAGAACAATCTATAGTCTTGACTATAAAACAGTCTACAGTCTTGACTATAGAACAGTCTATAGTCTTGACTATGGAACAGTCTATAGTCTTGACTATAGAACAGTCTATAGTCTTTACTATAGACCAGTCTATAGTCTTTACTATAGACCAGTCTAAAGACTTGAATATAGAACAGTCTATAGTCTTGACTATAGAACAGTTTATATTATTGACTATAGAATAGCCTAAAGCATTAACTAAAAAACATGCCATAGTCTTGACTATAGAAGAGTCTATAGTCTTGACTATAGAACAGTCTATAGTCTTGACTATAGAACAGTCTATAGTCTTGACTATAGAACAGTCTATAGTCTTGACTATAGAACAGTCTATAGTCTGTGACTATTCACAGTTTTTTATTCTAGACTATACACAGTTCTATAGTGTAGACTACATATAGTTCTATAGTGTACTATATAGACAGGTCTACAGTCTTGACTTTAGACAGTTCTATAGTCTCGACTGTAGACAGTTGTACAGTCTCTACTATAGACAGTTTTACAGTCTCGACTGTAGACAGTTCTATAGTCGAGACTATACACAGTTCTTTAGTCTAGACTATACACAGTTCTATAGTGTAGACTATAGGCAGTTGTATAGTGTACTCTGTACACAGTTCTATAGTCTCGACTGTAGACAGTTCGATAGTCTGGACTATAGAAAGTTTTATAGCCTAGACTATACAGTAATCTATAGTCTACACTATACACAGTTCTGTAGTGTAGATTATAGGCAGTTGACTTGACTTTAGACAGCTCTATAGTATCGACTGTAAAGAGTTTTACAGTCTTCTCTACTATAAAATAGTTCTATAGCCTCGTTTATAGACAGTTCTATAGTCTCGACTATAGACAGTTCTATAGTCTCGACTATAGATTATTATATAGTCTCGATTATAGATTATTCTATATTCTCGACTACTTGTACATAGATTATTCATTAGTCTTGAAAATAGATTATTCAATAGTCTAGACTATAGATTATTCAATAGTCTTGACTATGGATTATTCAATAGTGTAGTCTAGACTATGGATAGTTCTATAGTCTAGGTTATAGACACTACTATAGTCTCGACTATAGATTATTATATAGTCTCGATTATAGATTATTCTATATTCTTGACTATACATAGATTATTTAATAGTCTTGAAAATAGATTATTCAATAGTCTAGACTATAGATTATTCAATAGTCTTGACTATGGATTATTCAATAGTGTAGTCTAGACTATGGATAGTTCTATAGTCTAGATCATAGACACTACTATAGTCGCTACAATAAACAGTTCTATAGTTTCGACTATAAATAGTTCTATAGTCTCGACTATAGGCAGTTTTTAAGTCTTGTCAATAGACAGTAATTTAGTCTCGACGATAGGTAGTTCTAGTTCTCGACTATAAACAGTTCTATAAACTCGAATATAGACAGTTCGGGTACAATATGTGGAATTCTGTAAATAGTTCTAAAGTCTCAACTCAATTCGCCCGTAGTTAGTATTATTGCTAAGTATACAGCTGAGAAGGTCCACTATATAGTAAGTATGTATTTCAGGCAAATTTGTGAGGCGTCTCAGCAGTGTGACCGCTCGGATATATAAATATTATACTAACATATATTTTTACTAGTCCAAGAATTTTTAACTTTTATTTCCTTTTTGTCTCTATAGCACATTAATGTGCAATAGTATTTTCAATTCTGTATGAAAAAGTGAGAAGAAACATACCTGAGTAAATATCGAATAAATGCACGTTTCACATAATAACGAAAATCTTCTTGGAGATCTATAAGACATGAGATAATTAACACGGCTACATCGGTGGGTATTTGTCGTTCACTTGTGAAAGATAATCCATTAGCATAACTTCAGGATGCAGCTTTGGCCACAGTTTCTAAAGTATTAAAACAAAAATTAAAAATTAAAGATAATATAAAAATATAAGAATGTGAAAATTTGCTATTTAATAAATATTTATGCAGGTTGTAATGTTTAAGAATAGTTCTATAAACACGTTTACTACTTTTTACTTAAGAATGTTTAAGTTTTGTTTTTTTTTAATTTTTATAAAACTTTTAATAAAACACTATTTACAAAAATTTTATTCT
This sequence comes from Lucilia cuprina, assembly GCF_022045245.1. NCBI lineage: Eukaryota > Metazoa > Arthropoda > Insecta > Diptera > Calliphoridae > Lucilia > Lucilia cuprina. The sequence goes on from NC_060954.1 coordinate 41,139,881, forward strand.
GCTACTTATTAACTCTACAACAATTTCTGAAAAACATAAATCTTGCAATTAACTCAAATCTTCCACAATTCATAACAAATCAAAAGTTGCGTTTGTTTTTATAATTTTTCTTTTTCTTATAATTTCTTGCATTAAACTCAATAATAATCTTCTTAAAATAAAAAAAAAGAACTTTTCTTATGTTTTTGTTTTTTCCCATCAATAACTTTTATTTTGCTGGCAGTATTTTCCCAAAACTCCATATTGTATTAATCCTGCTGATGTTTCCATTTTATTTTCTTCATTAATTTCATTGTTTATCCTGTGTGAGTGTTAGTGAGTGAGTGCGAGTGGTAGTACTTACTCACTTGCTTACTTACCTCTTCTTGGCAAACAAACGTATAAGCATCTAACAGAAATTGAAGTTTTCTACTGATATTTGGTAAAACTTTCTTAATCAACTTAGAGGGAAAAGTCTCCAAACTTAATACGGAAAGCTGTAAAATAAGCAAAAGAAAATTATTGTTACAAAGAAAAAATTTGTTGCAGAAAACAAGAAATAAGTTAAATGGAAAGCAATGAAAGTGGATGACTATAAAGCAGATAAATACTCTGGTATAAAAAAATTTATAAATAAAAAAGTAAAAGTAAATGTGTTTTTGATATAGATTTCTTTGTAATTTTATTGGATATAAAATAATTAGAACACAATATATGTTTTATACAGAATTGTATACAGGACTTAAAATTTAGAGATATTTATAGTAAATATATAGAACAGTCTGTTGTTCAAATGATAGTAATGTTTATAGTGTAGATTTTAGAATAGTCCAGACTATAAAACAGTATTTTCAAATAATAGTAATGTCTATAGTCCAGACTACAGAGCTGTCTATAGTCCAGACTACAGAACTGTCTATAGTCCAGACTACAAAACTGTCTATAGTCCAGGCTACAGAACTGTCTATAATCCGGACTATAAACCTGTCTGTAGTTCAGACTATAGAACTGTCCATACTATAGAACTATCTACAGTCCAGACTATAGGACTTTCTATACTCCAGAATATAGGGCTGTCTATAGTCCACACTATAGGACTGTCTATAGTCCAGACTATAGAAATGCCTATAGTCCAGACAATAGAGCTGTCTATAGTACAGACTATAGAACTGTCTATAGTCCAGACTATAGAACTGTCTATAGTCCAGACTATAGAACTGTCCATAGTCCAGACTATAGAACTGTCTATAGCCCAGGCTATAGAACTGTCTATAGTCCAGACTATAGAACTGTCTATAGTACAGACTATAGAACTGTCTATAGTACAAACTATAGAACTGTCTATAGTCCAGACTATAGAACTGTCTATAGTCCAGACTATAGAACTGTCTATAGTCCAGACTATAGAACTGTCTATAGTCCAGACTATTGAACTGTCTATAGTCCAGACTATTGAACTGTCTATAGTCAAGACTATTGAACTGTCTATAGTCAAGACTATAGAACTGTTTATAGTCCAGACTATAGAACTGTTTATAGTCCAGACTACAGTACTGTCTATAGTCCAGACTACAGAACTGTCTATAGTCCAGACTATAGAACTGTCTATAGTCCAGACTATAGAACTGTCTATAGTCCAGACTATAGAACTGTCTATAATCTAGATTATAGAACTGCCTATAGTCCAGACTATAGAACTGTCTATAGTCCAGACTATAGAACTGTCTATAGTCCAGACTACATCTATAGTTCAGACTATAGAACTGTTCATACTATGAACTATCTACAGTCCAGACTATAGGACTTTCTATACTCCAGTATATAGGACTGTCTATAGTCCACACTATAGGACTGTCTGTAGTCCAGATTATAGAACTGTAGTCCTTATAGATTTAAAACTGGCTATAGTCTAGACTATAGAACTGTCTACAGAACAGACCATAGAAAAGTCCATACATTATAGGAACCATGTAATTGTCTATTACAGCCTATTTATAGTCCAGATTTTTGAACTGTCTATAAGCCATACTATAGAAATGTCCATATTCAAGAATATAAATTTTTTTATATCTTAGAATCGTCTAAAATCAAGACTATAGCCCAAACTATTGAACGGAGTATAATACGAAAGTAACAACTGTCTATAGTTTAGACTATAGAACTGCCTATAGTCTGTTGTATAGAACTGTGTTTTCGCGACTATAGAACTATCTAAAGTTCAGAAATATAGAAATATCTATAGATGAAACTATAAACACATCTATCGTCCAAACTTTTGTTTTACATGTAGTCCAGATTCATAATCCATGCTTGAACTATAGCCTATATGCAAATAATATGATAAAAATTAATAAAAAAAAAATTTAAATTAAATTTTTTTCAATGACTTCCTAAAAGCGGCAGTAAAGAAATATACAAACCACTTAAATTTTATTCCTATGTAGTTGTTTAATTTCATAATTAAAAACCAATTTAATTTATTTTATTGATTATAATTTCAAATGCAAAAAAATATAAATGCCTTCGAGCAAAATATACACTCTAAAAAATGTATAATTATATTTTTTTCCCTCTTTACACAAACAACAACTTTGTGCAAGAAATTTATGAACTTTTAAAATTACCAAGACTTCAAAAATACCTTTAGAGATGTTGAGAGGGGAAGGTGGTTGGAATAAATTAATAACAATAAGAAAATTTATAGAGCACAAACATATTACTTTTAAGTGTATTTAAAAAAAAAACGTATTATGAATGTAAGACAAGATATATTATTTAGAGGCGCAAAGGCAACAACCCCTTATATTAAATAACTGGAACAAGATGTTATAAAAGTTTGATTTTGCTTATATTTTCAAGCAGGTGGTTGAGGAGGTTAACAAGCATTTTTTTCTGAACGCAAATTTTTATAAGCCTTGGTAGTAGAAAAAAAATTGACATAAAATTTTATGATTTGCAAAGTATCAAAACAAATGTATAAAAAATAATAATAATATAAACACTCACTGATGGACAGACGGACCCACTTTATGGTGGCCATGACTAATTTATTTCATAACACTTGTAACAGAAAAAGTAACAAAATAAATATTTTAACATAATAACGTTATTTTTTAATAAAGAGTAGACTTTAACGAATCAAAAGGACCCTTGTAAAGATAAAGTCTTGAATTTTCGAATTAATACGAAATTTTTAGATTTTTATTTAACATGGAAGAACTTGTTCTTCAAGTTCAGTAAGTTATACTGAGTCATTAGCTATAATTTAAAGTAAATGCTACATGACAACAAATAACACCTATTGCACTAAAGTGCTGTAGGGTACATACAAATTTAACGTCCACAGTAAAATTATATTCACCATGGTTTTTGTATACATCCATATTTATTTAATAACTTGAAAAATCATAAAAAATCTATATATTTAAAAATGTCATAACGTCCGTCCGTCTGTCTGTTCATCCCTCCGCAGGTCATTGAGTTCATCAATGTGGTTGTTTTTTTTTTCATTTTTTTCTGAAAATTTTTATTTCTTCGTTTATTTTTTATAATATTTATTATTTCTTTTTTAAATAAACAGCTACAAAAAAAAGCTACTTTATATGTTTTTATTTTTTATTATGACATTATTGCGAATACAATGAATGTTATACATTAAAATTCCAACAAGAAAAAATATGTATTTTCAAGTAAAAACAATCAGCCATTAAAAGTATTTAACGTGATTTATGTGAAATTTATAATAAAAATCTGTCAATGGTCACCTTATAAATAAAATATTACAAAGATGAAAAAAAGTCACACACATTTATTGGTTGTACTATGTGTTTATCTTTTTGTGTCGCATTTCTGTTTTTTTATGATTAATGATGTTTAAATTTTACACTTGAACCCTATAAAACAATTGCACTGGGAATGATGATGATGAGGAGTGCGATATAAGCTGAAAATAACAAAGTGCAATGTGTTAAGATATAATGAGAATTAAAGTAATTGCGAAAATATTAGGGTTACATATTTTATTAAACTTTTCTATAGTAAGGATTATAAAGTTCTCCATAGTATATAGCCGATTATAGAGACTCATCAATAGTCGATTTTATGAAAATGTGTATCTAAAGTTGAGACAACAAGACTTTTTAAAAAATCACAACTATTGAACTGTCTTAAGTCAAAACTATATAGATTTTCTTAGACAATTTGTCTACATATCAGAATTCAGAGCAGTATATATTTCATTTTATAGATCAGTCGATATTATGAATTGCTATTTGTAGTCAAAATTATAAAACCTTTTATATATGTGAAGATTGGACCATAGAACGGTCTTTACTAAAGACTATACATACAACTGTATATAGACAAGGATTCATATTCAAGACAATATCCATATCATAGTCAAAACTATAGAACTATTTGTAGACAAAACTATTAGTATATAGTCTAGAAACAAGAACCGTTTGCCGTCAGCAGATTCAGAACTATCTATGGATAGGACTGTAGTCTCTACATATATAAAACAATAGAACTTAACATGACTTTAGGACTGTTTACAGTATAGACCTTTAAACTGTCTATAGTAAAGACTATAGAACGGTCTATAGTAAAGACTATAGAAAGGTTTATAGTCAAGACTATAGAACGGTCTACAGTCAAGACTATAGAACGGTCTATAGTCAAGACTATAGACTATTCTATAGTCAAGACTATAGACTATTCTATAGTCAAGACTATAGACTATTCTATAGTCAAGACTATAGACTATTCTATAGTCAAGACTATAGACTCTTCTGTAGTCAAGACTATAGACTATTCTATAGTCAAGACTATACACTATTCTATAGCAAGACTATAGACTATTCCATAGTCAAGACTATAATCTATTCAATAGATTAGGCAAGACTATAGACTATTCTATTGTCAAGACTATACACTATTCTATAGTCAAGACTATAGACTATTCTATAGCCAAGACTATAGACTATTCTGTCAAGACTATGGGCGGTTCTATAGTCAAGACTATAGACGGTTCTATAGTCAAGACTATAGACGGTTCTATAGTCAAGACTATAGACGGTTCTATAGTGAAGACTATATACGGTTCTTTAGTCAAGACTATAGACGGTACTATAATCAAGACTATAGACGGTTCTATAATCAAGACTATAGACGGTTCTATAGTTAAGACTATAGACGGTTCTATAGTCAAGACAGACCAGGCTATAGACTTTTCTACTTTCACGTCTATAGACTGTTCTATTGTCAGGAGTAAAGACTGTTCCAAAGTTAGAACTATCGACTGCTGTATAGTCAGAAGTATAGACTGTTCTGTAGTCAGGACTGTTTTATAGTCAAAACTATAGACTGTTCCATATATAAGACTATAGACAGTTCTATATGCAAGTCTATAGACTGCTCTATAGTCATGTTCACAGACTATTCTATTATCAAGACTATAGACTATTTTATAGTCAAGACTATTCTGTTGTCAAGAATATGGATAATATCTATAGACTATTCTGTTGTCAAGAATATAGATAATATCTATAGTAAAGATTATTATTCTATAGTCATTACTATAAACAGTTCTATTGACAAGACCATAGACTGTTCTATAGTCAAAACTATATACTGTTCTATTGTCAGGGGTATAGACTGTTTCGTGGTCAGGACTATAGACTTTTCTATAGTCAAAACTATAGTATTTTTTATATTCGGGTATATAGATTGTTTTATACTTAGTCAGAGTATTCTAAAGTCAGTGCTATGGACGGTTTTCTAGTAAGAATTATAGACTATTTTATTGCAAAGTCAAGTCTACAGACTGTTCTATAATTTTGACTATAAACAGTTCTATAGTCAAGACTAAAGAGTGTTCTATAGTTCAGTCTATTTATTGTTCCATATTCCTCATTATAGAACAGTCTATAATAAAGACAATAGATGTAGACTAGATTGTTCTATCGTCAAGACTGTTCTGTAATCAAAACTGCTGTACACTATTATATTGTCAATATTATAGATTGTTCAATGGTCAAGACTATAGACTGTTCTGTAGACAGGATTATAAACTGTTTTGTACTCAGGACTATAGACTGTTCTATAGTCTAAACTGTAGACTAATCAAAAGCCAAGTCTAAACATTGTTCTACAATCAAGTCCATATACTGTTCTATTGTCGAGACTATAGACTTTTCTATAGTAAAGAATAAAGATTGTTCTATAGTCAAGATTATGTTGTCAGGACTTAAAACTGTTCTGTAGTTAGAAGATTGTTCTTAAGTCAAAACTATAGACTGTTTTGTCGCCAAGATTATAGAGTGTACTGTAATCAGTACTATAGACTGTTCTATAGTCAAAAATGTGTACTAATTTATAGTCAGACCATAAGGTCTGACTATAGTAAATACCAAGGACCGATCTACTGTTTGGTTAGAAATTCTTCTTTTTTTATTGGAACCTATCTAATGCAGTTACATATTCCTTTTGTTTCTCTTGAAATTGAAATTATTTTAATTTCTATTGACATTGAAAATTTATTGAGATTGTTTATCTATTTTTTTAAGACTAGAGGCACTTTTATTATACAATTTTGATTAGAATTCTAAACTTCTATATTGTATGGATGTCAATACAAATTAAAAAAAAAGTAAAATTATTTTTTATTTGTTTATTTTTGTTGTTGTTTTAGAAATACGATAAGATAATTGCAATAAATAGAAATGGGGAATTTTTAATATGAAAAAAAATACATTTAGTTTTGGGGTATTTTCTTTCAATTACATTTTATTAAAATTGAATTTAAAAAAAGTAATAAATTAAAGAGTTTATTAATAGATGAGGAAATAGGAATAGATAATGAAGATGCTTTTGAAGGTCTTTATTAGAGCATTTGTTCTATCTTTGTGGAATAGGATGTGGTTCTTTGGTTTTCAAAAACTTTTAACTTTTTACATAAAATATATTTTAATTTTGTTATTTAAAATCTGCAGCTCTGCAAGGGTTAAACATTTCAAAACTTATTAAAAAAGCTTTAAAAAAGCTTTTAAAAATTCAACTATCCAAATGTAACCGTTATTTCAAATAAAGCTCTACTTGATGTTTGTATTCAATACACACAAAGCTTAATTAAGTAAAGATCAATAATGAAAAAGCCTAAAAGTATACTTCAATTTTTCAAAGTTAATTCTTTTTTTGCCTTAATGTTTGTGTTAAAAAAAATTATTTCTTTTGACAAATGAAATCCAGCTACAAATAAATAAATCTTATCATTTTTTCAATAAATCTTTAAATAAATTTGTTGTTTTTTTTTTTCGTTTCATTGTTGTTGCTCTGCAATAAATTTGTTATTTGTTATTATTTTTTCTTTTTTGATTACTGAGCATTAATAACAAAACTGATTTTTTATTTTTTAAAAAATTTATAAAAAAAATTATCTCACCTTTGAGAGTAAAATATAAATAATATTGTTTGAAATAATAAAAAAAAACATCACATTTGAAGGTCATGGTTGCATTTAACAAAAGTAATAAAAAAAATAAAAATTTGCTAAAATGCAACACACATGTCCAATTTAATGTTGTTTTTTTCTTCAACACAAAATCTTTTAAATCCGCATACATAATTTTTGAAAAATTACACAAAAAACTGAAATTATAATACAAAATCATAATCAGACATCGCAAAACAAGTGTTTTGTTGCTCTGCGGTTGTATGTTTATTTTCAATAAATTCATATACAAACTTTTGTATTTAATTCTTTTTTTTAATGACTAAAGGTCAAGGTTTTGAATGTCTTAATTCTTTTTAAGGTAAAATGATTTTAGTTTTGTTTTTATTCTTCTTCAATTATTTTTGTATTAACATCATGTGGAAAAATCACAAAATTTTGGATAATATGTCACAGCATGACGTTTAAATCAATCAGAAATGTCAAAAATTAGTCAAAAATGTCAAAAAATTTAAGATGGCAAATGTCATGTTATACGTTTTAGGAAATCTTTAAACAAATTATTTGCAATTTTTTATTAAGAGAGATTTTATTTTACAACAAGATATGAGATAACTTGACTTTATGACCATATAATCCAAATAACCTATTTATAAAGGTTAAGCAGATTAAATGTCTATATGAGTTTTTTTTTTTAAATTACGTAATGGGCTTGACATCAAATGGGTTTGAAACTCAGCATTAAGTTTTTCTAGAATAAATTTTAGACTATTCTATAGTCAAGACTATAGATTGTTCTATAGTCAAGACTATGGACTGTTTATAGTCAAGACTATAGATTGTTCTATAGTCAAGACTATAGACTGTTCTATAGTCAAGACTATAGACTGTTCTATAGTCAAGACTATAGACTGTTCTATAGTCAAG
>NC_060954.1:41148336-41154504 GCF_022045245.1 Lucilia cuprina
TGACTATAGAATAGTCTATAGTCTTGACTATAGAATAGTCTATAGTCTTGACTATAGAATAGTCTATAGTCTTGACTATAGAATAGTCTATAGTCTTGACTATAGAACCGGCTATAGTCTTGACTATAGAACCGTCTGTAGTCTTGACTATAGAATAGTCTATAATCTTGACTATAGAATAGTCTATAGTCTTGACTATAGAATAGTCTATAGAGTTACCTGTAGACTTTAGAACTGGTCATAGTTCTAGTCTTCAGTTTATAGTCTGTACTATAAATATAGTCTAGACTAGTCTACGCGTAATCTTAACATGTGTATATGCATTATTTAATAGTCTAGATTATAGACCAATCTATAATCTATATCATAAATCAGTCATGATAAATCAGTAGTCTTAATAACTATAAACAAGTCTAATTATAGTCTTGCAGAGAAACTAAATATTTGCCGACAACCCTTATTTGGCAAAAATGAAACCAATTAAATAGCAATAATAAAACAAAGACTCCAACTCAAAACTAGCGCCTTTTCCAAGGGTATAGATCACTTGGTTAAATTTGTCTAATAACAATTATGCAAATAAATTTGTTTATATATACAAACAAATGGAATAAATAACGAATAGGCCCGTGTTGAACAAAAAAAAAAAGAAACAAGTGTTTTTTGCTTTATTTTTATATGTGTGTATATATGTGTGTAGGTTGTTTTTGGTTTTGCTAAAATAAAAGATTGTTTTGAATATTAATAGTTTTGCGTAGGTTCTTTAATAAACAAGAATACTGCATAAATTAAAATACAAATTGTTTGCTTTTTATAAAATAAAGTGCAAAAAGCAAAAACAAAATATATATAAACAATAACATCAAAAGAGAAACAGTGGCAAAAGAAAACGAAAGCAAAACAAATATAAAAAGGTTGGCAGCGTAACATAAGTAAACAAACTAAAGATTGGCAACTATCAGCGGTGCGGTAAACACACAAACAAGTGATGCCATATTTGTGTGTTTGTTAAAAACAAATCACGTTATTATTTTTTCTGTTTTGTGTTAAAAACACGTGGAATTTTGTTTTTAAAGCAAATACAAAAAGTAAACAAAAAAAAATTCATTCAATAACAAAAAAAAAATAAGTTAAAATTTAAAAACTCTGTGCGTATTTGAAATTTTGTTAGACCGAAAAATGTATTTGGAGGTCAGTAGAATGTTATGATAACGTTAATAAACAAAATAATCACACACGAATATGTATAATACATACTCTTTAGTTGCTCATTTGGTTTTGCTCTATTTTTGTCATTTTTTTTTTACTTTTCGTTTTCTTTATTTATTTTTATCAAAAATTACCAAAACGTAAAAATAAAAAAAACAACTACAGAAGTTTTTAGTAAATACGCAATATTTTGCGTTAAAATAAAATTTTAAATCAAATAATTAAATTGGTTGTCGCAAATTATTTACATCAGAAAACAAGTATAAAGATTTTGGTCGTTCTTTGCCGGTCCATATACCCTATAGGGTCTTGGGTTTATTATTGTTTAATTTACGATTAATGTATATTTATTTCTAAGACTTTTCAATAGAGTAGTAATCAGAAGACAAGCCTATAGTTTTACTAGTAAAGAGAATATTTCGTAGACTAGTAAATGAACCAGCTTATAGAATAGTCAGTAGTCTTGTCCATAGACTAGCCGAATAACTAGCCCATAGACAAGTTAAAAGACAAGTTTATATGACTAGTCAATAGTTTAGTCCATAGACTAGCTAATAAACTAGCCTACAAACTAGTCAGTAGTCTACTCTATAGACTAGCCGAATAACTAGCCCATAGACAAGTCAACAAACTAGTTTATAGGACTAGTCAATAGTTAAGTCCTTGGAGCAGATAAAGTAGCCCATAGAAAAGTCAACAGACAAGTCTATAGACTCAACAAAAGTCTAGTCGATAGTTTAACCAATAGTATAATCCAAAGACTAACCAAAAGTCTAATTTACTGACTTATCCATAGACCGGTCAATAGATTAGCTAATAATCTAATCAATTATTTAGTACACAGATTACTCAGTAGACTGAATAATAGTCTAGTCAAAAGTCTAGTCCACACATTACAACGAGAACTAAGTAGTTCATAGGACTACACTATTTAAAACTGATCACAGATTAGTCAGTAGGCTAAACTAGTATATAGACTGGCCCATAGTCTAGTATATATTCAAGTATTTAGGCCAGTCCATGGTCAAGAATAGAATATATTCTATTCTATATAGAATAGTTAATAGCCTAGTCTATAATGAATAGTAATTGGTCTTGATAGCCTATAAAAAAGTCTTTAGTATAGCCCACTGTCTAGTTGAAAAGTTATTCAGAAGAGTAGATAATAGTCTAATCCATAGTTCACAGATTATTTAGTAGACTCGACTATATAGAAGTAAATAAACTAGTTTATAGACTAGCCTATATATTAGACTTTTACGCAGACTACTTAGAATACTATTCTATAAACTTGTCAATAATCTATTCGATTGACTATTCAGTAATCTTGTGCGTAGAGTAGTCCATAATATAGTAAATTAAATAGACAATAGACTAGTCATACTAATATAGTTTAGTGCTTTTACTAACTAATGGATTAGTAAACAAGTGTGTTCTATAGACTAGTCAATACGCATACATACAATATAGGAGCCCATAGTCTAGTAGTCCATAGACTAGCTTATAGTCTACTGCATTAGCTACTACACTGATCAGACAATTCGTTGGCAACACATAATTCACTTTATATTTTGTTAAACTTAAAATAAAATTATGCTTTAAATTTTAGGATTTAAACTGCTGCTCTATATTTATTTAAATATTTAGATTTTATTTCGTAAAAGATAAGATAATTGTTTAGGGAGAAAAATATATATATTTTCTATTTACTTAAATAATTCATATAAAAGTGTTAATAAAACTACAACTATTCTTTCACATTAAAAAAAAATCAAGTGTGAAAACGAAACTTTTTCTTAGACGAAATATTTTAGATAAATCCAAGGTGTAGTCTTCTACAAAAGACAATATTGTCTATAATGATCAGCATATATAAATTATATAGAACATTATTGTTAAGCATTTCTAAACTGAGATTTTGTATGAAATTCGAATAATTAAAAACTAGTTTTTAACACTTTTATTTTCATTTAAAATTTAGTGAAGGTAGCAACACAAACACAAAAAAAAAATTATGTACATAAATTTATTTTAATTTGTTTATGTTAAATTTTATTTATTAATTATGTTTTATTATAAGTTTTTTTTTTATGATTTTTATGGTAATATTATGTATTTTATCCATATTTGTACATATTTTTGATTAAATACTTGAAATGTCAAAAAAAAAAAACGTTTCAAATAAAAGATTTATTTTTTGACAAATAATCAAACAATTTTAAATAAATTCTATAATTACAAAGAATTATCGATAAATTGTCCTTTTATCTAAAAGTATCGATAAATTCTGGATAGGGTTCTATAGTTAAAACGAAAAGTCGACTTATCGACTTTTTTTCATTTAGTTAAAAGTCGACTTTTCGAATTTTTGCATTTTATGAAAAGTCGATTTTTCGACTTTTTTCATTTAATTAAAAGTCGACTTTTAGACTTATCGACTATAAGTATTTTATAAATAGTCGACTTTTCGACTTTTTCCAACTTTCGATTTTTTCGACTTTTTGACTATTTTCGACTTTTTTCCGACTATTTTATGACTTTTTTCTAGTTTTTCCAAATATTTTAGAGCTTTTGACCTTTTTTCCACTATTTTAAAATTTTCGACTATTTTTACTTGTTTCTAAAATTTTCGAGTTTTCGACTTTTTCCAACTTTTCAATTTTTTCCAACTTTTTTCGACTTTTCGTCTTTTTTCGACTTATCGACCTTTTTCGACTTATCGACTTTTATTAACAAAGTCGACTTTTCGACTTTTTTGGAACAAAATAGTTGACTTCGACTTTTTTCGACAAAAAGTCGATTGTTCGATTATTCGAAAGTCGATTTATAGAACCCTAATTCTCAAACTCAACAGTAAAATGAAGAAGTGTCATATTGAGAAGAGGATCAACAAGATCATAGGTGTTCTGTAGGAGAATCATAGGTATGATCCATAAACTATTTTATAGTCTGATCAATAGACTTTTAAATAGGCAAGTCAGTAGTCTAATCCATAGACGAGTTAATAGTATAATACATAGATTAGCCAATAGTCTAATCCATAGGTTATCAAATAGTTTTATCCAAAGCCTAGTCAATAGTCTAATCAATAATATAATCAATAGTCGAATTCATGGACTAGTCAATAATCTAGTCAATAGTCTAATCTATAGCCTAGTCGTAGGTGTTTCGTAGCAGAAACATAGGAATGAAATGGACTAGTCAATAGTTTGATCCACAGACTATTCCACAGTCTGATCCATTGACTAGCCAATAATCTAATCTATAAGCTAATCCATAGGCTGTTCAATAACCTATTTCAAAAGCTGTGCCGCAATTTAATCCAAAGACTAGTCGAGAGTCTAATACATCCACTAGTCAATAGTCTATTCCATAGACTAATCAATAGTCAATAGTTTAGCTAGGATGTTCAATAGTCTAATTTATCCAGTAGACAATAGTCTATTCCGTAAACTAATCAATAGTCTAATCCATAGACTTGTCACTAGCGATATTCATTAACTAGTCAATAGTCTAATCTAGTCCATAAATATAACAACCCATAATCCATAGACTAGTCCATAGGCTGTTCTATAGCCTAATCCATGCATTAGTCAATAGTCTATTCCATAGACTAATCAATAGTATAATTCATAGACAAGTCAATAGTCTTATTCATTAGTCAATAGTATAATCTAATCAATAGTCAAATAGATAGCCTAATCGTAGATGTTTTGTAGGAGAAACATAGGGATGAAATCGACTAGTCAATAGTTTGATCCATAAACTATTTCATAGTCTGATCCATAAACTATTTCATAGTCTGATCCATAGACTAGACAATAATCTAGTCCAAAAACTAGTCCATAGGCTGTTCAATAACCTATTCCAAAAGCTGTTCAATAATCTAATGCACAGACTATTCCAAAGGCTGTTCTGTAGTATAATCCATGCACTAGTCAATAGTATAATCCATAGATTAGTCAATAGTCCTATTTATTAACTAGTCAATAGTTTCACCCATATACTATTCACTAGTCTAGTCCTAGACAAAGGTCCATTCAAATATCTATAATCTAGTCAAAAGTTTAATTAGTAGACTAGTGGACAAACTAGTCAATAATGTAATCCATTTACTTCGTCCATAGACTAGTTCACATATTGTTCTGTAAAGTAGAACATAGACAAGTCAATAGTTCTGTAAGAAATCTCGCCTTATTAACGATCGACAATCTCCTCTATAAAGGCATGAGGTCTTTCTTTATAACTTGAAAACCTGATGTGGTAAAAAATTTGAATAATGAATTAGTGAAGCCCATTCTTTCGAAAAATAATCTGGTCATTTATGAATAATAGTTCCCCCGGAAGATTTTTGCCCTTTGCATACTTTATATATAGAAGAGGCCCGGATGTCTCTGAGTTTCGACTTTTTAGATTTTTGTTATCCAATGTTATACATACATATAGACAAATTCTAATATCATCATTCTAAATTTAATTTTATTAAATTTAATAATTTATTTTAATAAATCTTGAATATATTTACAGTTCATTTTTATTATTATTATTTTACTCAACTCGTTTCTAATTCATTCAAAAATTTATTGATCTTAATCGCCATATTATAAATAAAATAAAAATAAAAAATAAAATCAAACAATTCTCAATTTTAATCACTTTCATTAGTTAGTTGGTGTTTTTTTCTTTGTTTAACAAAAACAATAAAAAAAACAAACATACGTAAAATAATTTTAAAACAACTAGTTATCGACAGCAGCACGTTTTCAATTTTAGATTAAACTTTTGTCGAGTATTTTTTTTTTTGGATTTCAAATAACCCCAGTTTAAGATGTTGACATGGGAGATCTTCAAGGCTGCACAGTGGTATAGGAAAAAAAAAAGAGGGAAATAATTCGGTAACTTCTAAACGGTTAATCCGATTTTAATGAAATTTGGTATGCACAAAAAGGAGGTGTTGTC
>NC_060954.1:41154604-41161861 GCF_022045245.1 Lucilia cuprina
ATAGTCTAGTCTATAGTCTAGTCTATACTCTAGTCTATACTCTAGTCTATAGTCTAGTCTATAGTCTAGTCTATACTCTAGTCTATAGTCTAGTCTATAGTCTAGTCTCTAGTCTGTAGAACTAACTGAAAACACCCGATAACAATTGGCGAGATTTCTTATATGAATGTATTTAACTTTTTCTATACATCAAACTATAATTATTATTTATAATTAAAACATGAATGTATTTTTTTTCAATTTATTTTATGTCTTATCAATTTTCCAAGAAAAGCCACCAACTGGAAGGTAATTAAATGCTAAAATAAATGATCTAGTATGAAAACAAATAGAGAAGAGAGGCAAAGAAATTCGCTTATTAAAAAATAAGGAGGAAATAACAAACAGTCAGGGGAAATAATATAAGTAAAGCATAATATATTCGTAATAAAATCTATTCATTAAACATATTAATAGTTTTATTTTAAACATATAAAATAAAACTAAAATTTATTAAAAAAATATATATTTATTAAAATTATTTAGACTTTTACATACTTGACGTGTCAGAAACTAATTTATAAAAAACAATTGCAAATATTAAAAGGGTTATCTGTAATTTATCTTAATTTTATATTATTTAGAATTATTTTAATTTTTTCCAATTCATTAATTTCTCGATAATTTGACAAATGTAAACAAATGATGCCTGTGCCACTAATTACAATAACTCTAAATGAGACGTCAATCACGTAAAACGTAAATAAAAACACAGTTAAGTTGTTTTAAAATAAATCCCCGGACCATGTAACATACAGAAGTATTATATTTATCGGAAACGAGTTTTAATGATATTCATATTTTTATAAAGCACAAGGCGTTCAATTTTATTAATTTCCATAAAGTGAACCTTTCTTGCAATTATACTCCGCTTATTATTATAAAGGGGAAGTATATGTTGTATTTGCTTTTTGAAAGAGGACCTATATCGGGTCTTGATTGGTCTAGGTATGATAGAGAATTAAAACAGTCAGGCGAGTTTAAGCTTAATAAAAAGGGAATCTTTTTGTGGGAGCTAATTGAAATCCTCAACCAATTTCGACCAATTTTAAAAGGCTTCTTGAAAAATAATCATATGTGCTATATATTTTGATCCATTATCTTCAAAATTTCCTATATCTGGTCCACAAGATTTACAGACATATATGGTAATACAGACAGGAAAATAGCTTAGTTGAGTCTGAAATCCTAACAAGTTTCTAATTAATTTTGTAGAATAATCGCTTTAAGATTGTATCAATCTTTAAGATTCGGTTTCAAGAAGCCTGACTCTTTGAACGTTAGACCACATTTGGCAGAGATGTATTCGTTATAAATATATCGGTCAGCTCTAGGAACGAATAAGAGAGTTGTTGTACGAATGTGAAAACGTGATCCAACTCAAAAATGTTTCCCCTTAAGCATCACGACAGTTCCATCACTGATCTTTTGCTCAATGATCTATATAGTAAAAATGGAAGATATTGAACAAATTTAACAATATAATCCAGTTCTAAATTGTTGATATACTTCATCACCATAGTACTAACCCCGATCTTTTCTCTCAAAAACCTTATGAAGAGGGTTATTATACTAAACCTTCTTTTCTTTAAAATACAATTGAATCGGTGATGGATTTTTTTAGGCTCTCGTGGATCTATTTTTATACTTTATACCACTTTAGTGGGGATTGTATATAACCACCTTAAACTATACCAATCGGCTGAGTCTATTAAGCTATACCCTTCCGTCTGTCCATGTAAACCTTGAACTCAAATTACAGGACACAATTTCGAAATTAATTTAATGAAATTTGGTATACGATCTTCTTCAGGGACAAAGCCTATTGGAAATGATTAAGATCGGTACATTATTTCACCTGGCCCCATACATCTGAACACCCGAATAAAGCTTTTAAACCTTGTAAGCAAACTACATGAAAAGATAATTCTATGAAATTTGGTACATGATCCTTTATTGTCTCTGGGATTAAGCCTATTGAAAATGATTAATATCGGTCCATTATTTCACCTAGCCCCCATATAACTGAATCCTCAAAGAGGACTTGTAAACTTTGTAATCAACCTTCAGGTCGCAATATTGACCTGATTTTCGTTTACGGTACCATGATCTTCTATGTACCGTAAACGAAAATGGTTAACATTGGTCCATTATTTCGCCTAGGCTCTATATAACTGAACCCCAAAAAGGATTTTTATGTCCACAATTATGATTAACATACTCGTATCTCGACAAAAAGCTGCAAAACCAAGTTCCATACTAGCCTTGCTAAACCTCATGATATTTATAGTTATAGAGAATCATTAGACCCTAGCCACTATAAAAAGACCCCTTCAAAATTTGACTTAAATGTCCACAATTTTTCTCAATAATAAATGGCTTAATTATATCAACTTAAATGCTTTATTATGAAAATTAAATCACATTTTGTTTTTTGTAACAGATGTAGGGTATTGTATGGTCTGCCTCGCTTGACTATAATTTCTTACTTGTTTCACATATAAACATATATATTTTATAGAAATGACGCATTCATATATATTAAGGTCCCTGTTGTATTAAAAACTCATTTCTTCAACTCACCTGCATTATGGGATACGTGCTGCGTCCTTTACCCAAACGTTCCAATATCACCAACTTTTCCGTGTCCACTATAACTGCATGAATATTAGATGAGGCCAATATGGGTTTAGCCGGAGCCTCGATCGGTACAAAGTTCTTATTGCGTTCGGCAAAATGACGATCAAACGAACTGCGACGATCACTTTGTGAACGTTGATACTGTTGACGAGAATTGGACTTATTGCCACCACCACCACCTCCTCCACCATTACTCATTAAATCACCGTTCGACATGTGGCGCGAGGAGGCAACATACGATTTTGATTTACGATATTGTTTGGCATTATTACCGTTATTGTTGTTGCTATTGTAATTTTTAAAGGTCAATGGTTCCAAAGCTATGTAAGAAGTTGTAGAGGAATCTGTGGCATTACTTGCAGTAGGTTTCAAACATTTGGCACAGGGTTTTGCTAAAGCAGCAGTCAATAGATCGGCAGCAGTTAGCTTAACGCTATTGCGTCGTGAATTTTGTGCATTAGGATTCTGATTTTCATTGGTTATGGGTGAGGGGGATTTTGAATTAGTACGATTTGTTTTATGGTTCTTAGATTTTTCACCGGGCAAGGGATTGTTATCATTGTAAGTATTATTTGTGGTTAGGATTTTATGATTGTTAGTGTTGGTGTTGTTGTTGTTGCCGTTGTTAGTGGTTTTCTGTTGTTGTTGCTGATTCTGCTGCTGTTGTTTGGTGTTACCCAATGTTTGAGCATAACTGTGGGAGGAATTGCGATAGGATGTGGTTTTCTGTTGGTTTTTAGAATTTTGTGTTTTTTGCTGCTGTTGTGTTTCTGTGTTGGTGGTTTGTGTCTGTGATGGTTTTGTTTGGGATTTGTTAGTTGTGTTGTTGTTGCTGTTATTGGATTTTGCAGCAGATTTATTGTTTTGTTTGTTGTTGTTATTGTTAACACTATTACGTCTTTTATTCTGATTGTTACCATTATTTTGTGGTTGTTGGGCCTTTTGTTGTTGATTTTTAGTTTTATTATTGTTGTTGTTGTTGCCAGTTTGATTTTGCAAATTTTGTGTCTTTATTGCGGTTGAACTTTGCTGTTGCTGCTGTTGTGTTGCTTGTCTTTTTGCTGTTAATTGTGTTTGTTGTTCATTTTGTCCATTGTTTGAGTTTTTTGATGCCATTTGTTGTTGAGTTGTTACCTTTTGATTGTTGACTCCTTCAGCAACATTTTGTTGCTGTTGTTGCTGATGCTGCTGTTGCGTTGTTGGCGTTTTTTGTTTCATTTTTTGCGTTTTATTACTGTTATTGACCATTTTTCTATTTTGCCCTCTATCTGTATTAATGTTTGATTTTCAATATTATACTTTTTTGTATTTATTTCTTGTTGTTATTTTTCTGAAATTGTTATTGTTTAGTAACAGAAAAAAACACTTGTTATTTTTGCAGAAGAAATATTTTTTTAATTAGTTTGTTTTTTATTATTTTTGTAGAAGTTTTGTGTTTATTCTTGCACCTAAAATAGAGAACAAAAAGAAAGGAAAAACAAATATTATTTTATTATCTAATCAATTTTATATTTAACATGTTTTTATTTAAAATTTTGCTTAAATATTTTTTTCTATAAAAAAACAGCTACGTTTGCTAAGTTTATAGTTTTAATTAATTAACCCATTTGAAGACAAATAAGATAAGAGTTATCATCGGCAGATTCGAATCTTATGTAGCCTCTATCATAATATCTAAAAATCTGGTTATTATGAAAGAGGCAATATAGAGGCTAAAGATCTTCTAGAACTATTAATAGTTCAAATTTCAACTCATTCTTATCATAAATGTGTGTGTGAGAGAAAGAGAAAGATATATCAATCATCTCTTTCTCTCACACACAAAATCAAAAGTTTCTCAACAGAAGTTTCCTAATGTGAACCAGGTGTTAGTGAAACTAAATGTAACCAATTTTGAGACCCATTCACTAGCCCCCGATTCCCCTAACAAAGCCAAGCATAAACTTCTCAGCTTGTGAAATTTCTAATCGATATTACAAATAGTTCCAAAACATCGAACTATTTACAAGAAAATGTTCACTTACCACAGAAAATCGTGCAATAACGAAATATTTAAACTTCTACAAGTCAATTAGTACGATATCATATGATATGATTGAATCTATAAGCGAGAAAATTCCTAATAATCTGCCAGAGATAAGCTTTGCATCATTTGGATACCAAGCCGTTCGAGAATTATCGAACGAGAAGAGCACGTAAAGTCTGGGAGGACACACAGAGAGAGGACTTGTGAAAATCTTTAACATTTTCGTTGTCATTAGCAGGTTTTCATCAAAATTATATTAAAATAGCTTGAGAGTGTGTTATATCCCCGGGAATCTCTGATTGGAAAAATTTAAGGAATCTCGTTCAGGCAGCGATGTTTTTTAAGACCTGTTAGCTATGTATGTACTATTTTCCCATCAAATTGTTTCCCCTAAAAGAGTATATAACATCACCGATAGTGCTGTCTTGGGACTTTTTGTGAAAATATATCTTAGTTGTCATTACTTTTATTAAAAATAATACCGCTAATGAGAGTTTCCTAATATTATCTTAAGCCTTCAATCAATCTGCCGTAAGAACATAATGTGCCAAATTAGAATAACTTGGAACTTGCATATATTAAAAACTATAACCTCAAAAGTTTCAGAGTTTGAATGGATGGTAAAGCTGCCGTAGTATCGTAGTCTACACTTCAGTGCGATTTATATGACATATTAATTAGTTTCATATAGCATCTAGTTCAGTTCATTTTATAGCCCTCTAAAATTGGGTATGTTGAGCAAATTTAAATACAATTTTTCAGGATATTCAACGATAAAGGAATTTTTTCCATTTCAAGATCATTGTGTCAGTACTCGAGCTATCTAATCTCTTGCAATAGCAGCCCCGTTGCGGAATGACAGGCAGCATAGGATCAAATCCCCAATGTGAACACTGACAAGGAAAAAGCAAACCGGACCACCCAACAAAATGGATCAGGATCCCTCTTTTATGAACCGATCAATGTAAAAAAGGAAATAGGAGTTACCCAAACAAAGGAAATAGGAATTTCCCAATAATTGCCCCGACAAATAGTCGCACTGCATGTATCAATATATCTTGTTGAGATGGCAACAGCACCGAAGAACTTCCCCGAAGCGTAAAAAGGCAAACTAAATCAGTACTAATCTCCAATATATGGAAACTTTCCCGATCTTTCACCAATTTTAGCATCAGTTCCATTTCTATGATCATAAAGATCAATCTACGGGATAACAGGCAACCTTTGAATACTGACCTGACAATTCCCCAGCATATACCGGCGCCCCACTACACGAACAGTAAGAGATAACAATCGGGTTTAGGAATCTAGCATATGCTGCTACAGACCTGTTCGAGAGAATTATCTAACCCATTAGGTATAGGATATATCTGACCTTAAACCAACATTATCTCCTTGCGATTTTGTTTATTAAACGACAGCCACTACGTGGATCCCGAAGGAACCTCAACTAACTGACCAGCCGTAGTGCTAGTGGTTAGACTTCATATCAAATCATTCCGAGGCGAAGCCAAGGATACATTTGGCATCACCAGTTTATAGTCCCGGCAGACTAGAGGTATTGGTAGCACCTCTTTACCTCGGGATTGCATTACACTATGATGGACATTTCATCATGGAAACATGCCCCGGGGGGAGCTCTTCTGTCAGTTCAAGTAAACGATTTATAGAGTTGTGACTCTCAGATTTACATTTCTGTTAATTTCTTTTAGAACAATCCACCGTGCAATTAATGCTACTATCATCGTAATTACAGAATCACGAGATTCTGTTGATTCACAGCATCATATCGTGATATAGATTTGCCACTAATGTGGTCATCAGTTCTTTAACTAACTTTATCCTTCCGCTATTAAAGATCCAGACACCACATAGACCCTTTTTGGTTTCGCAAGACTTTAAACTTTGAAAAATTGATATAACGTTTAGATTCAGAAAGTTCATCAAGGATATCTGCTAAGTACATTTCTAGGAGTTAAGCTTTAAGGTGTTTAAGTATCCTTTAGAGATAAAAAGAAATGTGTGTATCATACCAAAACAATACAGAGTATTTCGACATTAAACGATCTCAGTGAGAAACAGCTTTGTCTATTCAACTAATCAAAATTTAAAAAATCGTAACTGCAATTGGGAATCCCAAGCAATAGTCATCAATTGTCATTGTTATTTGTAAAATAACATATATATTTTCCAGAATATTCCACAATAACATAGACTAGACATTTTGTTTACAATTATAAAAATTAATATAAAAACCAACCCGGTCTGCTGTCTAGTATTCTTCAAAAGATTATTAAAAAAAAATAAACATAATTTTAAATAAATATATATTTAAGTAATATATTAAAGTAAGCAATAATATCAACACAACTGATTATTGCTTAACAATTAACAAATAAACACAGGCCTCTTAACAGATAACCTCTGAAAATCAACGCATATTCAAGATAGGTGTGAAGTTAAATTTCAAATTTAAACCCTAGACACAAACCTGTTAGTTAACAGAGCTATGTTAAGTTAACAGAACTCTGTTAACCCTAGACACAAACCAT
>NC_060954.1:41161961-41189461 GCF_022045245.1 Lucilia cuprina
ATTTACTTAAAAAAGGATTTAAGTCCTTCTTGGACTTAAAATTGGGAGTGGGCGAAAAAAGAGTACTAAGTATTATTCCTATCCAGATCATACGAAATACTTAATGGTCCAAAGTGTTAACAGTGAGCCTTTTCTGCCATTTTTATTATATTTCCAAAAATTACATTAAAAAGAATTTATGTCTTTTTTATACTTATATTCGGGAGTGGGCAGAAAAAAACTATTGGAAAACTTTTCGAGTCGGGTCCGAAGTAATTTTTATTATATTTCCAATAAAAAACATTAGAAAGGATTAATGTCCTTTTCACTTATATTCGGAAGTGAGCGGAAAAAGACTGTTAAAAATATTTCCGACTCGGGTCCAGAGCAATACTCAATGGTTAAAAGTGTTAACAGTGGGCCTTTTATGTCGTTTATTTATTTTTTTTAAATTTACTAACTAAGGGATTTAAGTCCTTTCTTTATTTTAAGTTGACAGTGGGCGGGAAAAAATATTGGAATTTACTTCTAGACGGATATGAAGGAAATATAAATAGTCAACATTTTTTTGTTGTATGTATTTTTTTAAATTTACTAAGAATTGGGAGTGGGGAATTCTCAGTCGGATATTAAGAAAATCTTGATGATCAAAATTGTTAACAGTGGACTTTTAAGTCAGTTCTGTTATTTTGTGAAATTCATTAAAAAAGTAGTCCTTTTTATACCATCCACCATCATCAGTCGTGATAGAGGGTATTTGTCATTCCGTGTGCAACACCAAGAAATATTCATCAGAGACCCAACAATGTATATATATATTCATATACTTCCCATACAAAATAACATATTACAGGAAAATGGGCTTTTTGTTAATAACATCCGTCGCAATGTCGATATCTTCACAAAATTGTAAAAATTAAAATCTTATGCCAATAGAACTTATTCAGAAGAAAAATTTTATGCATGGGTCCATAATTGAACATAGCCCCCATACAAGGTCCTCTACCGAAAATCACTTAAACGCACAAAATTTATTACTTAATTAAGATATACATATAACATTTGGTACAAGTATTGCTCTCACATATATATTACTAAGAAATAGTTTTCCGATCGGTTCATAACTAGACATAGCTACCATACAAGGTCCGCTTCAGAAAATCACTTAAACGCATATATCTCATTACTAAATTAAGATATTGCTTATATACAGAGAAATAATATTGTGAAAATTTTTTCCTTTCGGTCCATAATTGATCATAGCTCCCATAAAAGGTCCCTATCAGAAAGACACTTAAAGGCACATAACTCATTATCAGATGATGATACCTATAATATAGTTGGCATAAATTCTATCTTTCTACAAATAAATGTTATTTAAAAATTTTTTTTAACGATCAGTCCATTCTTGGTCATAGCTCAGATACAAGGTTTTCTCCCGAAAATAACTTAACTTAAACGCACGTAACTTATTACCAAATATTGATATCCATTCATTTAACAGAAATATTGCTTTTATATACATAAATTACAATATATAATGGTTTTATGATCGGTCCATATTTGGTCATAGCTCTCATACTAGGACCCTTCCAGAAAATGATTTACAATATTCATTACTTAATAATGATATACATAGATGCATAATTTTTAAATTTTGTCTTTATATACATAACTGGTCATAGCTCCCATACAAAGTCCTTTTACGAAAATCCCTTAAAACTTTGCACAAATATTAGTTTTGTATACAAAAATTTATATTTCAAGTTTTTTTTCACAATCGGTTTATAACATGGTTGGTCCCATACAAGGTTCCCCTCAGAAAATCACTTAAACACACATTACTTATTACAAAATTACGATATATATACAAAATTTAACTTAAAGAATTTTTTACGATCGGTTTATAATTGGTCATATCTCCCACACTAGGTCCAGCCCCAAAAGCGCTTTAACTGTATTTAAAGCGCAATATCAATTTGTGTTCAACAAAATGTGTGTAGCACAAAACTAAGTATATATGTACAGTGGACGTCCACTAGTACGAATTATATAGTGTCAGGCCCTTTCGTAGTACCGAAAAATTCGTATTATTGAACAACACATTTTGTATGTTAAAATTCAAATAATACACATAAAATATATTATTTTATTAATTTTTGTTTTATTTTTCATGAAAAATTACATAACGAAACAAAATATAATAAATGTGTATTATTTCAAATAAATTGTTAATGAAAGTATTGTGAGTCCAATGGTTGAAATGAGATATAGAAGGTTTTAAATTTTAATGTTTTTAAAAATATGTGTGCCAAAGACAATTTGCATGTACATATCTGTTCTAAAATGTACAAATCATGTTCAGATTACATAAAACTTTAATTAAAAACTTGAATGGAATATACTTTCAAAAACAATTCTCTAATTTAAAATTTTCTCTTAAAAACTTGGAATAATTAAAGGATCACATATAGTAATGCTTAATCCTATTGGAATGTGGAGTCATACTACTTTCAAAATTGACAGTTCATAAATATAAATAACATTTTACTTATTAGAAAATCCTTAATTTAACATTGATGTTTAAGTATTACTTTGTAAAATGATTCCTACGACCTTTTCTATAACAGCGATTTTGAGGCTTCAATTTTGCTCTCATTGACGTTATCATTAAATTTAATATCTTCCCTTTGGTCATCGAAATTACAAGAAAATAAATTAATTACTCTAAATAATTGTTGATTTGTAAATATACATGCAGTAAATTGTGTGTATAGGACTTTTAAAAACACAAAACATTTGTAATAAATACAAAAAAACTTCAAAATTACTGAGCTAAAGGTGAATTATACCGAAATCATAAAATAACAACAACAATACCCTCGTAAACTGTGCAACCTGTGCATGTTTCCATTCTAGCAATTGACTTGTATGGAAATTGATTTGCACACCCTTATAAGTTTGAGCTACTATTTAGACTGGCAAACTTGCGCAAACACATTGTGCATTTAATAAATCCGTCCGCTATTGTTCACTTTTGAATTTATGGACTTGGATGTTCACATTTTAAACATATTTTGTAAAATTTTTGTTAAAATAATTTATTTATTATTTTTTAATTTTATTTGACATTTTTTTTAACTGTTTATAAATATTGTAATTGAACAGAATTTGAACAGGGATTTGATGAAAGTAGTCGAATAAACTTGCCCACTTGCACAAATGGGAAACTTAAGCGTTTTAATGAAAACCCTTAATAAAAACTTCATTCATACGTAACTAAAAACCAAAATTCCCATAAAAATGCGTTATTCGTACTATCCAACAGAAAAATTGTGACTTTATTCGTACTATAGAGAAGACAATGCAACAATTTTGCCATTCGTATTATTGGACATTCGTATACTATTTACAAAAAAGGATTCAAGTCTTTTTTGAACTTAAAAGTGGTTGTATTCCTTCGGTTCTGGCTAGAATTATAGTTAGTACTGTTTTTTCGCCCACTCCCAATTTTAAGTCCAAAAAGGACTTAATTCCTTTATTAAGTTAATTTTTGAAAATTAAGTAAAAATTACATAAAAGGCCCACTGTTAACACTTTTCACCATTAAGTGTTCCTTCCGTTTCTACTAGGAATGATATCCAATATTGTTTTTCCGCCCACTCCCAATTTTAAGTCCAAAAAGGACTTAAATCCTTTTTTTAGTAATTTTTTAAAAATTGTACAAAACTAACATTAAAGGCCCACTGTTAACACTTTTGACCATTAGGTGTTCCTTCAGTTCCTACTAGCAATGATATCCAATATTGTTTTTCGCCCACTCCCAATTTTAAGCCCTAAAAGGACTTAAATCCTTTTTTAAGTAAATTTTTGAAAATTGAACAAAAATTACAAAAAAGGCCCACTGTTAACACTTTTGACCATTAGGTGTTCCTTCCGCTCATATTAGAAATGATATCCAATATTATTTTTTCGCCCACTCCCAATTTAAGGTCCTAAAAGAACTTAAATCCTTTTTTCAGTAATTTTTTAAAAATTGAACAAAACTAACATTAAAAGCCCACTGTTAACACTTTTGACCATTAGGTGTTCCTTCAGTTCCTACTAGGAATGATATCCAATATTGTTTTTTCGCCCACTCCCAACTTTAAGTCCTAAAAGGACTTAAATCTTTTTTTAAGTAAATTTTTGAAAATTGAAGAAAAACAACATGTAAGGCCCACTGTTAACACTTTTGACCATTAGGTGTTCCTTCAGTTCCTACTAGGAATGATATCCAATATTGTTTTTTCGCCCACTCCCAATTTTAAATCCTAGAAGGACTTAAATCCTTTTTTAAGTAAATTTTTGAAAATTGAACAAAAATAACATAAAAGGCTCACTGTTAACTCTTTTGACCATTAGGTGTTCCTTCAGATCCTGCTGGGAATGATATCCAATATTGTTTTTCCGCCCACTCCCAATTTTAAGTCCCAAAAGGACTTAAATCCTTTTTTTAGTAAATTTTTGAAAATTGAACAAAAATAACATAAAAGGCCCACTGTTAACACTTTTGACCATAAGGTGTTCCTTCAGTTCCCAATAGGAATGATATCCAATATTGTTTTTTCGCCCACTCCCAATTTTAATTCCTAAAAGGACTTAAATCCCTTTTTAAGTAAATTTTTGAAAATTGAAGAAAAATAACATAAAAGGCCCACTGTTAATACTTTTGACCATTAGGAGTTCCTTCAGTTCCTACTAGGAATGATATCCAATATTGTTTTTTCGCCCACTCCCAATTTTAAGTCCTAAAAGGACTTAAATCCTTTTTTAAGTAAATTTTTGAAAATTGAAGAAAAATAACATAAAAGGCCCACTGTTAACACTTTTGACAATTAGGTGTTCCTTCCGATCCTGCTGGAATAATATCCAATATTGTTTTTTCGCCCACTCCCAATTTTAAGTCCTAAAAGGACTTAAATCCTTTTTTAAGTAAATTTTTGAAAATTGAAGAAAAACATAAAATAAAAGGCCCACTGTTAACACTTTGACCATTAGGTGTTCCTTCAGTTCCCACTAGGAATGATATCCAATATTGTTTTTTCGCCCACTCCCAATTTTAAGTCCTAAAAGGACTTAAATCCTTTTTTAAGTAAATTTTTGAAAATTGAAGAAAAATAACATAAAAGGCCCACTGTTAACACTTTTGACCATTAGGTGTTCCTTCAGTTCCCACTAGGAATGATATCCAATATTGTTTTTTCGCCCACTCCCAATTTTAAGTCCTAAAAGGACATAAATCCTTTTTTAAGTAAATTTTCGAAAATTAAACAAAAATAACATAAAAGGCCCACTGTTAACACTTTTGACCATTAGGAGTTCCTTCAGTTCCTACTAGGAATGATATCCAATATTGTTTTTCCGCCCACTCCCAATTTTAGGTCCAAAAAGGACTTAAATCCTTTTTTCAGTAATTTTTTAAAAATTGAACAAAACTAACATTTTAACTGTTAACACTTTTGACCATTAGGTGTTCCTTCAGTTCCTACTAGGAATGATATCCAATATTGTTTTTTCGCCCACTCCCAATTTTAAGTCCTAAAAGGACTTAAATCCTTTTTTAAGTAAATTTTTGAAAATTGAAGAAAAATAACATAAAAAGCCCACTGTTAATACTTTTGACCATTAGGAGTTCCCTCAGTTCCTACTAGGAATGATATCCAATATTGTTTTTTCGCCCACTCCCAACGTTAAGTCCTAAAAGGGCTTAAATCTTTTTTTAAGTAAATTTTTGAAAATTGAACAAAAATAACATAAAAGGCCCACTGTTAACACTTTTGACCATTAGGTGTTCCTTCAGTTCCTACTAGGAATGATATCCAATATTGTTTTTTCGCCCACTCCCAATTTTAAGTCCTAAAAGGACTTAAATCCTTTTTTAAGTAAATTTTTGAAAATTGAACAAAAATTACATAAAAGGCCCACTGTTAACACTTTTGACCATTAGGAGTTCCTTCCGTTCATATTAGGAATGATACCCAATAGTATTTTTCCGCCCACTCCCAATTTTAAGTCCTAAAAGGACTTAAATCCTTTTTTAAGTAAATTTTTGAAAATTGAACAAAAATAACATAAAAGGCCCACTGTTAACACTTTTGACCATTAGGTGTTCCTTCAGTTCCTACTATGATTGATATCCAATATTGTTTTTTCGCCCACTCCCAATTTTAAGTCCTAAAAGGACTTAAATCCTTTTTTAAGTAAATTTTTGAAAATTGAACAAAAATAACATAAAAGGCCCACTGTTAACACTTTTGACCATTAGGTGTTCCTTCAGTTCCCACTATGAATGATATTCAATATTGTTTTTTTGCCCACTCCCAATTTTAAGTCCTAAAAGGACTTAAATCCTTTTTTAAGTAAATTTTTGAAAATTGAACAAAAATAACATAAAAGGCCCACTGTTAACACTTTTGACCACTAGGTGTTCTTTCAGCTCCTACTAGGAATGATATCCAATATTGTTTTTTCGCCCACTCCCAATTTTAAGTCCTAAAAGGACTTAAATCCTTTTTTAAGTAAATTTTTGAAAATTGAACAAAAATAACATAAAAGGCCCACTGTTAACACTTTTGACCATTAGGTGTTCCTTCCGTTCATATTAGGAATGATATCCAATAGTGTTTTTCCGCCCACTCCCAATTTTAAGTCCTAAAAGGACTTAAATCCTTTTTAAGTAAATTTTTGAAAATTGAACAAAAATAACATAAAAGGCCCACTGTTAACACTTTTGACCATTAGGTGTTCCTTCAGTTCCTACTAGGAATGATATCCTATATCGTTTTTGCGCCCACTCCCAATTTTAATTCCTAAAAGGACTTAAATCCTTTTTTATATAAATTTTTGAAAATTGAACAAAAATAACATAAAAGGCCCACTGTTAACACTTTTGACCATTAGGTGTTCCTTCAGTTCACACTATGAATGATATTCAATATTGTTTTTTCGCCCACTCCCAATTTTAAGTCCTAAAAGGACTTAAAACCTTTTTTAAGTAAATTTTTGAAAATTGAACAAAAATAACATAAAAGGCCCACTGTTAACACTTTTGACCATTAGGTGTTCTTTCAGTTCCTACTAGGAATGATATCCAATATTGTTTTTTCGCCCACTCCCAATTTTAAGTCCTAAAAGGACTTAAATCCTTTTTTAAGTAAATTTTTGAAAATTGAACAAAAATAACGTAGAAGGCCCACTGTTAACACTTTTGACAACTAGGTGTTCCTTCCGATCCTGCTGGGAATAATATCCAATATTGATTTGCCGCCCACTCCCAATTGAACAAAAATTACATAAAAGGACCACTGTTAACACTTTTGATTATTAAGTGTCCCATCGGAACTGGCTATTTATTTATTTTATGTTGATCGTGATGTTCTGGTTTTAACAAAAGTTCTGTTAAGTTTTTAACATATCACAATCATTATAAATTTATGTTGCTCGAGTTTACAGATTTTTTTAAAGCTGTAATATAATATCTGTTAATTTAACATGACTGTCTAAAGTGACTTTACTAATTTTAAAGGTTTGTGTCTGGGATTCAAATTTCAAATTTATCTTCACACAGTTATATTCAAGCCCCCAATTACAAAAGTTGAATAGTCTATCTATACTCTTCAATCGACACTGAATCACTAAACATTTTTACTCTCTATAATAAACAGGCAAATTTATATCATTTCTCTTAGTTTTAAATTATTTCGTTGAAAGTTCAACTCAATAAAAAAAGAAAAGAAAAATTAAAAATAAATAATGTGCAAATTCTACGTGATCTTTAAATATATTTCCTAATAATTTTTTGATACTTTTCTCTCTTTCTCTCTCTCTTTGCCAATTTTATTTAAACTCTCCCACATGTTGAAAATCGTCCTCTTACTCTTTATACCTCTTGAGTACTATGATCAGTTCCTAAAATATTTTGTTTTCTTTTTTTTTTTTTTTGAATTTTTTTATGATGTAATATTTCGCGCGTTAACACACTGTTATTTTTTTGTTGTTGTTTATTTTCAGGCAAATTTTTTTTGTTAATTTATTTTTTTATTATATTTTTTTGTTTTATTTGCTCATTTACGTTTTAAATTTGCGTTCTTTTTTCTGTAATGGTGTGTGGATCAATTATTTCATTTAAATTTTTTTTACTTATTATTAATTTAGTGATTCACCCTACTAAATATTGTAATTGTATACAAACTGGTAGCGATGGTGGTTTTAAAATAATATTTATTCATATTATATTAACAAGTTACTGATCATCACGCTGAAAATGACACAATGTGTAATTGGATTTAATTAATTTATTTATTCATTTAATTTCAATGTGTAAATAATTGCAGGCATTATTATAATATACAAGTGATTCAAAAATATTAATATTAATTATCTTAAGTGTAGCTGGAGTCATTGATCTGATTACAGATTTAAATAATTTATTTAAAAACTCTATGGTTTTTTCATATCGGTGTCTTTTATATTTCTTCAGTTTGATATCAACAATATTTATCTGATATGATGATTATCGATCGCCTGTCCAAAATTCTGATCATTCCGAAATCTATAAATGATCAATTCACAAAAATTGTCATGAAGTTGTATTTCTTGTTCTCTTTTTCAGATTTCTAAAATTCTATAGATCAACTTTGTTGTATTCGCTTTATAGTTTAAGCTTTCTGCAGAACAAAGATTCAACGTTAAAACAAGCTCTGATAACGATATAGTCGTATCGACAGCGAATCTTTAAGAACAAAGCAAAAAGGTGTTTTGGGTGAATACCGTCTCGATAGTATCACTAACGAAACATTCCTGCTGGATAAAGTGAACCAACAGAAACTCTGATTGAATGTCCGACAACCGAATACTGAGCAATAGAGATACATGAATATATTAACTAGTTTTCCCGTGGGAAGTTCTCGACTTAAGTATATTGATTAAATAACATCTACAGTTTTAAATCGCCTCTATGGGATGTGACAACTTCGAACGTTTACTCTTCCTATATTCACACTATGTCTTTAGGTACTCTAAATGAAAAGTTCATCAATAGGCCTCCAAGTCGCTGAATGGAAAAAATTTAAATAATTTTTTGAAGGCTATGCGAGGCATAGAACGGAACGTTAAAATTATTGGCGAACTATTAGCGCTCTCTTCTGTATATTCGAATATTGACTCTGTTTATCTCTTCAACATGTCTTCACATACCCACGAGGAAAAGTTGATTGTTATGAACTGTAAGTCGCTTAATGCGGAAAATACCAAGTTTTCAGAAGCCTATAACTCTATAATGCAAGACTTAGGACGGAACGTTGAAATATATAGGGAACTAAGTATCTCTTCAGTTACTTTGAACGTTGACTCTGTATATCAGTTCATGAATTCACGTATCCACGAGAAAAATTAGATCGTTATGACATCCAAGTCGCTCAATGCGGAAAATACCAATAAGTTTTCGAAAGTCTATAACCTTGAAAAGGAAGACAGATGACGGAACGTTGAAATGAATATCGAACTACTAGCACTCTCTTTAGTATATCCGAATGTCTACCTCTTCCCCATCCATTCACGTAAGCACAATCATTATGTGACTTTTAAATGGCTGAATACGAAAAATATCAATATGTTTTAGGAGCAAAGGACAAGAACGTTTAAATGAATGGCGCTGTCTTTCAAATTTTTAAACGTTGACACTATCAATTCTTCATCCATTAACGTATCCACAAGGAAATGTTGATCGTTATGACTTCCCAATCGCTGAATAAAAATAAGTTTTTGGAGGCCTATAACCTTGCGAAGGGTTAAAGAGAACGTTGAAATGAAATAAATGAAATTTGGACTTACAATGAATCAATGGAGTCAAATGTTTAGGTTCCCTGATCAATAAAATTATTAGTTTTGAGTTATTTGTATCTTTAATCTTCTTAAAACCTTAAGTGATCCAAATTTATATCTCAAAAGTTTGGGAACCATCAAAAAGATCTAAGAACCTTGAAATCCGAATAAGATCTTCGCCAAAGAGATCGACTTAGAATTCAGTAGGATTATACGTCTAGTCAAACGATTTCATGGTATATTTATTTCATTCGAAGTTGAACTTCCATAATTATTGGAATTTACTTTTTTTCAATTTATCTTGAGAGATATGCCAAGATCGTTGAGCATATTCTAAAGTTTAAATAGGACTGGTTATTAGAGGGTTTACTCTGTATTTCGATTCGAAAGAAAAATATTTCGAAACACAATGTATTTAACATATAAATTTGAAATGTTTTTCTTTTGAATCAAGTTACAGAGTAACTCCCCTGCTTAGGACGATCGTTATAACACCATAGTATCCATTTCAAAGATTTCTTAAAGCTGGTACTACGGGTCAAACGATTTTAATTTAGAATGGGTAAAAGCAAAGGACGGTCTCCTTGAATTCTCTTAGCGATTTCAAAGATTCCTTAAATATGGTATTTGGGTCAAATGATTTTACGATATGTTTATTTCATTTGCAATTTTAGTAAATAATTTAATTTCCACAACATCAATATCCATCTATAATCGATCAAATTTAGTAGTAAAATTTTTCCAACAAAATCTTTGAAAATTCGATCAATTTAACAATTTGTTATTGATCGATATGAACAAGAATGAAGCGAACTATTATGACTTACTATAAAAAAGATAGCAAACTCTTCCAGTTTATTATCTTATCGGCGTTAAAGGTAATTTTGTGAAGTATAACCGAGATATTAGTCCAGTAATAGTAGAATAGACTTTCGCTTTGGTTTCCCTTAGCAATTCATAGAACTAAAATTAACTTCTCTTAAGCTTCCTGAACATTTAAAACCGTTTGTAATTTTAAATCGTGAATTGGCTGTGTAGGGTTACAGCCTTGAAAGATCTAAGATCTCTTTACTGCTTGGGAACTCAGGAACTCATATTGACCATAGAATTAGGCCTTCAAGATAGACACTTTGACATGAGAGATTAAAACTCTGCAATCTCTTTTTCTTACGATTCTAAGAATTAGCGGTCAACTTGCTCATTTTACCCAGAATATACTTTAGTTTAATTTTATTCAACTCCTCATATGATATCAACATGAAAACACATTCCACTAGTGGAGAATACAAAAATAACGAAAGATTTACACATTTCTAGAATAAGAGAAAGAAACAACAATGATTCACTTAAAATTATTAAAGATAAAACGTGAGTAAACATAAAAAAATTGTTATTGTTTATTTATTAAACTATATATAAACAATTTCAAATTTCTCCTATTATGGATAGGGGAAGCTTGTGTCTTTCGAATGGTGCTAAAAAAAATTCCACTTCATTATTTTTTTGTCTGAATAATTCTTGAGAATTTTGTTTGTAGCAATCACCTGAATACTATAGATGAGAGATAGACATAGAGAGAGAGGAGAATAGTCGAATCGACTAATTAATGAGCTAAATGAGAAAAGGAAATTTAAGTGAACAATTAAGGATGGAATATTTTTTGAAAAAATTGTATTCTAAAGATAAACTATTCTCAAGGAAAACTAACTTAATATGAAGTTATAAAACAGATCGTGTATTAAATGGAGGTATAGCTCAGTAATAACCTAAAGTAGGGTATTGTCACAGCAAATTAGTAAACACTTAATATGACCATTGGCTGCCTACGTTGCACCTTTCCTAACCCGTGCCATATCTTTACGCCTGCCTGCCAACCAACCAATTGACTAAATAGAACGCAAATGAAAAGAATAAAATAGAAATTATATACATTATTAATTGCGTTTGAAAGTAAAAAAATAGAACACACAAAATTTATACAATTTATCAAAATGCAAATCATCAACAACAACCAAAAAAAAAAAACTAACTAAAAAAACTAATGAAATACATACGAGGGTTAGTCAAAAAGTTGTATCTTTATATTTTGAACAGAAATATTTTTATTTTTTTTTTTTAATTAAAGTAACTATTTACTTAATTCTTAAAAGTTAAAAAGTTTATCTGTCATTTCGAGAAAATCATGACCGTCTACAACAGCTGTAAACGTAAACAAACAATTGTAATGATTTTCTAGACATAACGTCAGCAAGTTGTATTGGTACTTTACTTTAAGACTTTTTCAAATAAATTTTATAACAAAATTTTAAAGGGATTTCCCTATCTCAAACATATTAAGCAAAAAAAATATAAGTATTTCCATCATTATCAACAATAACTTGGCATTTGGTAAGTGTAAAAGCAGACGGCATAATGTCTTCATAAATTAGAGAAACACAAAAAAATAGTAATGCAGACTTTTCAATAAAGTGCCTTAGTTAAGAGGGTAAAATTATTAGTGTGCCCTTGGCCTAAAGCCAAAAAAACCCGTCTAGTTGTTTTTTTAAAGGGAAAGTTTTTTGCACGTTTAACTTCTTAATTTAAGGGTGATAAGTGTTGACAATTTAGCGTTTTTTTTACTTCTTAAGGGAATGTATTTTGCAAGTTACAGCTTAATTACAATTGGAACCACAACCGCCGTCGACAATGATTTTAATACATTTTGTATGGAGAGAAAATCTTGTCTTGTGGTTGGAGACATTGTGTTATTTTACAGCTTAAATACAATTGGAACCACAGCCGCTGCCGACGACGAGTTGTCTTAAAATTTGTATGGAGAACAAAATATCGTCTTGTGGTTGGCGACATTCTGGTTAATATAGATTATATTTTACAGCTCAATTACAATTGGAATCTCAGTCGCTGTCGACAATGAGTTTTCATAAATTTTTTATGGTTGGCGACATTCTGGTTGAGATAGATTCTATTTTACTTTTATTGCGATGTCTGGAGATCCTGTCATTATTCTCTTAAACCGGAGGACCACACTACGCGTCTTTGCCTCAAAGCATTACGTGCTTTTCATACCTACTTTGCGTTCTACACTTCAAGTTACATGCTACACTTTTTTAACGTAAACTTTTTGTTTTATTTTCAAAAAAACTTCACGTTTTTCTACAACTTTTATTTATTTTTTTATCATTAAACTCAATTTATTTTTTTTTTTCAAATTTATAAATAGGGATTATATAAATAACATAAAATGTCAAAATCAGCTGACATGTTCGTGCGCCGCTTGTAAAAGTAGAAAGTAGAACTACTTTAAGCATTCTATGCGTCAAGGCATTCTACGCTTTTGTGCTTGTAACTTTCGGCATATAAATACTTTGATTCTTGATTCATTTTGCTTTAATTTTTTGTTATAAACGTCAAAAATTTGTATTCGTCTCTCGCTCTTTTTGTGTGATTTGTCGAAAGCGGTTTAAATTCTAATTAAGCTTTTAAACTTGTAATATTACTTCTTAACTTAAGGATGTTAAGTGTTGTCAATAAAATAAATCTGACGCCAAATCATCACCGCGTAGATAAGTATGACTGATAATTCCAACAGAATCTAATTTCCACAACAAATTCCCAACCAAAGCATTGATCTGAAAACAATCTTAAAATAAGTGACGATCGGAACTAAGTTGGTGTCCATAATAGGAAACTAACTGCTCTGCTCTGGATATGAATTACATGAAAACGGGCTAACTCTTATTTGGTTCTTCATTTAGGCTGCTACAAAGTATGACAATAAACTAAATAGCTTCCGAGTGTTATCGCTAGATTACGAGATTCCCATATAACCTTCATATGAGCGGTATATTGTTTAGTCTAGTCTAGGTTAAGATCTAGTTGGTTTATACAATATTTTTGTATAAGTGTCTGGACCAATAACCAAAATTATCATTGTTACAGTTAATCCTTAAAAGATCGGTTACATGTAGCGTTAATCAAAAGTATATACTATTTTTTATTATCCGGAGGATAATAAAACTCCACTGCTTTAGGAGTCGAGTTTTATTGTAATCACCTTTAAAATAAAACTATATTCATTCTGTAACAGGATCTGATTCCAATTCTCTTCTACATTTTAGTGAATATATAAAGCCAAAATGAGTGCTTTTTGCATAAGGATTGCCTTAGGATACTCATGTACAATTATGGTCCAAAACAATTCTTGTTATACTTTTTAATTTAGTGGAATCTCAGCTTCTTGCAGCTCTTTTCATAGCGTATAAAGTTCTGCTATCAATTGGCGCTAAACTGAGGAATTAAACTTCTTACTTCTTTTCATAGTGCATATATACCATTTATCAATTGGCTCCAAACTGAGACAGTTAGACGCTACACTTGCGCATGAATTCAGTTTAATTGAGATATATAATTTACATATATTTCTAGAAATTTTGACTTTTATTGTCTCAAACTTCTTGCTGACAAGAGATTCACAGCTAGTAACGGTCGATTTACTCCTTAAAGGAACTCCCGTTTTCTTGATCAATAACTCACATGTTGCTGTATTGCAATCCCGAGATAAAAAGTACCTCTAGCCTGTCGTGACTATGAACTGGTGCTGTGAAATGTATCCTTTATCAGTTCTTAGAATGATTTTTTTAAGTGATTGTGGTTCCCTTGAGATTTACATGGCTAAAAAACCTAAATTTGTGGGAAGGGGATGCTTGGTTAAAATATTGATACACAGTGAAATATAAATTTTCGGGTTATTCCGGGACCCACTACATGTCAAGGCTATGGATTAATAAAATGTTGAAATTGAGCTGATGATAAAAAGATTGGCTATGTGCTGGAGTGAGATAAACCATCGTATACTTGTATCTGATAAACGAAAGGGATTCAGAGTTGTATCTGTTGAGATGTCGGAATGAAGAATGATTGTTGGAGTTGGTTGAGATGTTGAGGAGTTCTATTATCATAATCTTCAATTTTCTTTTAAGTTTGAACATCAGTATCACAGTCCTAGTAGCCACTAAAATATGTCTGTTAATTAAATATAGATCTATGATCTATATCTATTCATCTATAGATCTATGTTCGAACCACCAATTATGTTCCATTGCAGTTGTTGAAAAGAAGCCATCTTGTGGTTGGGCGACATATAAAGTCCAGAAATGTACTGGGTTTTTGCCCATCATTGTCTTTAAATGATGGAAATATTTGTAAGTTCACGGCATCCTTCATAGCATCAACAGGGTGGTTTCAACTGATGTTGGTTCTGCTACTTCTATCGGCTCTAACCAGTGATTGGCGGGGTGAGACCTCCGCCTTAGTGTTATTGCAATCCCGGGGTATAAAGAGGTGGCCAATACCTCCAATCTGACCGGGATTGAAAAATTGGTTACAGTCTACTGCTTGGCTTAGTCCTTGCAAAGATTGCCAGAGGTCAGACCAGAGCACCGCATAATATGGTACTACGGGTGGCCAGTTGCCGCAGGACTATGTCCTGACTGGTTAGTTGGTTGAGGTTCCTTCGGGATCCACGTAGTGGCTGTGGTTTAAACTCAAATTCGCGGGGAGTGTAAGTGGCGGTTAAAAGACTGATGCATGATAATAGTCAATATTTCGGAATTACCACAGTGTGTCCCTGTGAGTAAGAACAATGTCTACGGCTTACTGATGATCGTTCTTCGGTCTACCGGTTACGTCTCGAGGTGCTGTTGCCTAATCAACAGATGCCATTCAATGGTCAAGAGATTAGATAGCTCGAGTGCTCCAGAAAAGTACTTGCGCATGGACCGGTCTGAACCAATGTACAATAATTACCAACGGCGTTTTTCATTGAAGAACAAAGGGGCGATGATAGACCGTTCTCAAGTCTACCCAGTGGTTGAAAAAGACCACTGTGGGATAAGGCCATCAAGGCAGGTGCTCACGTTAAACTCTCGACATTCCAGTCGAGGTTAGATTTAGCATTTCTCATGGCACCGTTTATTTCACAACAGGACTACTACGGCAAGAGATTACGGGTTAGTTTTAGCATTTCTTATGACACCTTTTATTTCAGAACAGGACTACTACGGCAAGAGATTACGCGGCAGGTATTCACGTAAAGCATTCGACATAAGGGGAAAAGAGTTTAAATGGATATATCTCAGAACTGTTGCAATCACTGTCGACTATCGTTGCCATTATTTTTCTATTCATTTGTAGTAGTTTAAGTTTTACTAAAAACAAACTAAATTCCAGAAAACATATTAAAATTTTCCACTTTAATTAATTTTATAGAAAAAAATTTACCCACTATTGCGAATTAAGTTTACATTAAAATTATATATTTCAGATTTTTTTCGCTATATTATTTTCTATTTTGAATCATTTTTAACTCACACTCCACACTTGCCGCTTTCAAATCATGTTTTTATTGCTATTTCCAATTAAATTTTTGTTCATTCAATAAAACAACATTTTTTTTGTTGTCGTTTGACATTATTAAAAATGTGGTTTAAATTATCAAAAAATATTTATGTCACCTTTTTAATTTGCATTGATTTGTTGTTGTTCGCTCTAACACTCGTTCCATATATAATTAAGTTCTGGCTGGTTTTTGTGAAGTGAAACATGTTGAACTAGATTTTAGTTAGGTATTTTTTTTTAAATGACGATTAAAATATCTACAAATATCTAGATAATAATATAGGCGATATTTACAAGTGGTTTGTTTTTTATTCAAATCGAAATATTTAAAGTTTAAAATTAAATTAATAAAAGGTCAAATATGAGTTTAAACCATAAAGCTAGAGATTAATTTAAATTATATGCATTTTAAGAAAATTTCAATTGTTGCCTTCAATTCGATATTTCCATATTGTTTATCTAAATATTTACAAAACAAATTTGATTGATACTCGAAAAATAACACACTCCATTTTTCACCTGACTTAACTCATCTAGAAAAGTAGACAAAACAACAATTTAAAAACAACAAATTCTATAATTTATTTTAACACAAAAAAAAATTAAATAAAATTTATTAAATTAAACGTTTGAAGTAGCAAAAAAAAATTTGTTTACTATCTTATCATAGTCTATTTTTGGTTATTCGTGTTTCAATATGGAAATTTACAATTAAAATCAAGTATTTAGAAAAACGTTTTGAAATATATATATTTTTTTTAATTTAAAATTCCTTGCCAGTTTTTGTGTTAAAAACTTAATTATTTCTTTTTAATTTCTAAAACAAAAAATGCTGTAAAACATTTTGTTTAGTTGCAAATATAACCCAGTAAAAAATGCAACCAACAGCTGTTTTGTGTTTGTATTTGCCAAATTTTCTATTGTTTTTTTTTTTTTTTTTTGTTTTTCAATAAAAAACAATTTGAAAATTTATATTTTTGATTATAAACTGTAAACGATATACCTATATAGTATATCGTTTGTTTATAACAATAAAGGGTTTTTCGAAATTAGAGAATTGTTTAAATAATCACTCAAATGATAGAACAACAAACGCTGAAGTCTACAATGAATATTTGGCATGATTATTTTAATGTGATTTGTCCACTTAGGACTTTAAAATAGATTCCATTCTAATATAAAGATATCAGATTTTAAATGATTTAAATGGACTATAAGTAATATCACAAAATCTAAAGTAGTCAATTCGTAGGATATTGCACAAAATATCGATTGAATGACATGGTCCACTATCTGGTTACATAAGTCCATAACACTTTCAACTCGTTCATAAACCAGAAATTCTATGAGTGCTTTATGAATGTGTCATCTAGACGGTGGTCTTTTCCTGCAACAGGGTGAGCTAAAGACGACTCACTAATGTTCTATAGTGACCTGCAAACAACACGTATTTTTGTAGATGAAAGATTAGCCCAAGTGTTCTCTAGTTTTCTAATCTTTCATCATAGCCGTGCCATTGTAGAACGAACGGCAATCTGCAGACAATGTTATCGACAATATACACAAAACTGCACTGATTGAATGACTCAGCATCTAGAGACGTATATTTGGTAAATCGAATTAATATCTTCTTGGGTAGGCCATGACACTGCTTCCTTACATACAGGGGACTCACTAGGCTACAGACTATACTATAGACAAGACTATAGACTATACTGTAGACTATAGACTAGACTATAGACTAGACTATAGACTAGACTAAAGACTAGACTATAGACTGGGCTATATACTGGTCTATAGACTGTATTATGGACTAGATTAAATGCTAGACAATAGACAAGATTAAAGACTAGACTAAAAACAGGAGTATAGAATAGATTTTAGACTTGACTATAGACTAGACTATATACTAGACTATAAACTAGACTATAAGCTTGACTAAATACTTGACTATATACTAAACTTTATACTAGAATGTAGTACACACTAGATTATAGACAAGCCTATAGATTAGACTGTAGATTATATTATAGACTGGACTATAGGCTAGGCTGCAGACTAGACTATGGACTACACTAAAGACTAGGTTATGGATTAAACCATAGAATAGACTAGACCAAAGAATAGACTATACTATAAACTTGACTATAGACTTTAAACTGAACTATAGACTGCACTATGGACATGTCTCTAGACTAGACTATAAACTAGACTATAGACTAGATTAAAGAATAGCCTATACTATAAACTTGACTTTAGACTATAAACTATACTATAAAGTGGACTATAGACTAGACTACAGACTAGACTATAGACTAGACTATAGACGAGACTATTGACTAGACTATAGATTAGACTGTATACTAGACTATAGACTAGACCATAGAATAGACTAGACCAAAGAATAGACTATAGACTACACCATAGACTAGACCATGACGAGACCATAGAATAGACTATAGACTAGAATATATACTAGATCATAGACTAAACTATATTATAAACTAGACTATAAACTGGACAATGGACATGTCTCTAGACTAGACTATAAACTAGACTAAAGACTAGCCCATATACTACATACAGTATTGTTCGAAACCTAAGCAACTTTTTTTGGCATTGTATACTTTATAGCGATTTTCAGCATGATAAAGAACCAAAACCTTTGGAAAAGTTGATCTAAGAGTAGTTATCGAGTAATGCGACCAAAATTATTAGATTGTCCATCAAAATCTCCCGACTCAAGTCCCTTAGAGATGCTGTTCGGCATTTTGAAACGCTGGGTCGAAACTTGCAGTTTTAGAAAACATTGCAGCTTGCGATGGCTTAAAATCCGCTTGGGATTAATTATGAACTACACTAGTAAATAATCTATTCCATAAAGGTGTTTGGAACTCAAAAGGACCAACGATTTTCATAAGAACATTAAGAAATTGCTTAAGTTTCGAAAAGCTATTTATGGAGTTAATTCAGTTATTATTTTCTTGTAATTCACAGCGAAATGGAATTAAATTTTTGTTGTTATTATAATGTACACACATAATGTTATTATTATCAATTATATAATTTTGAATAAATCAATTAAAATAGAAATTATAGCACTTTGTATACAATGCCAAAAAAGTTGGTTAGGTTTCGAACAATACTGTACTAGACTATAGACTAGAATATAGTCTACTCTATAAACTATAGGCTACAATAAAAGTAGATTAGACTATAGACTAGATTCTAGATAAGAAAATTTACTGAAAAATTTTAATATTTTTCGATAATAAAAAATATCGAATTTTCCAAGCACAATTCATTAACATTTAAGTTGGCAACGCAAATGTTTAACAATTAAATTATAAAGATGCTTAAAAAAAACTTCATTTTTGTACTGCGAAAAAGTTTTGTACCAACTACAACAACGATTCAACACAAATTTTTGACAATAACAATTATAAAATGAGAAGAAGAAAGTACAATAAAAACTACAGTAGTTAAAATAAAAGAGAGAGAGAGAGACAGAGTAAGAGATAAACAAACAATTTTAGCACACAAATTGTTGTTGCTTTAATAATTATATAGTTGGTTATTGCATTAAATTTTGATTTAAGTTTTATTTTCTTTTTTATAGGGAGAGTTGACTTTTTTTAAGAAATAAAAAGAAAACACGCAAAAAACCACGAGGCAACGGGAAAAAAACAAATAAGAAGAAAATACAATTCTCTTTTTTTTGGCAATGACGAATGAAAAACTATTTGTGGGGAAGTAGACAAAAAAAAAACCCAAGATAATTAAAAAAACACCGACTATAGAGGATTTTTTTTTTTATAGAAAAAAAAACTAAAACAAATAAATTTATGAGAATTGTACCTATAGCTATTTTTAATTTTATTAATAAAAATAAAATTGTTTTTTTAATATTAAACAAATAAATTATAAGCAAACATACCTTTTAAAGTAAAATCTTATGATTTTGAACAAAAAGTGATGAAAATTTTGTTTTAAAGTTGGGAAATTTTATAAAATTTTAGGGATTTTTAGCAAAATTCTTAAACTATATTTGTTTATTTTTTTAAAAACATTAAAATATTAATTACACTATTTTTTTATAATTTAAAGAATAAGTTAAAATTTAAAAAAAAGTTTTTATTTTATAGAATTAATTTAAAACTTTATGTTACAACTAGATATATTTTAAACAAATTAACTTAATTGTAATTATTTTTTTTATTTTCTTTTTCAGTTTTTTTCACCTCTTTTTTTGTTATTATTTATACACAAACATACAAACACACTTTTGTTGTTTTAAAAAAATGTTGTTGTTGTTTGTAGAAATTATCTCAAAAAGATTTTTTTATGTGTAGTAGGTATTTATTTTAAAATTTTCTTATCACTTGAAACACGTTTTTTTTTTGTGTGTGTCGTTTTGTTTCCATAAATTTTTATAGCAACAAGAATAAAAAAAATATTCCACACTTTGTTATAATTTTTATGATTTTGCAAAATTTTCTTTTATAAATTTTACAAAATTCTTAAAGATGCTCTTTTATTACTTCTTTCTCTACCAGGAGTTTCACTTTGTTTGCTTTATTATTTCACTCTCTTTTTAAGATTTTTTTTGCACTTCTTAAGAGTTCTTTTTTTTCTGCGTTACCGTTATAAATAACCCGTTTATTTGTTTGTTTTTGTAATTGGGGGATTTTCTTATTTTTTTTAATTTCACCAATCAAAACAATTCGGTTTTTGTTATTTATAACAAAATTGTATAACAATTTCTCACAAACGATTTTTGTTTTATCAAGAAATAAAAACGTTATTTAAGTTTGCAAAAAATATATTTATATACGAAATAAAAAACACACGACAGCTGTTTTAGCGGCTTTTTTAAGTCTTACGAGTCGAACATGTGACGAACAACTGACGGACGACTACCGTAAGCGGCAAGAAATTCGAAAACAGCAAAAAAGCACACCATCGTTCACACACATACATACTCTATTTACACACATTAGTCAAAACTACTAATGCTCTTCAGTAAGGTAATTGTAGCGTTTTTAAATTTGCTTAAAGCTATTTTTTGTAAAAAGGGGTTTTTGTTAAAATTTTAATTAAAATAATGTTAATTTTGTTGAATTTTTAGTTCTATAGCATAAATTGATTTCAGAATTTTATAGATAATAAGGTTTCTTATGAACTAATACTTTGATTTACTTCTTTAATTTGAAAACAAGTTGACGTCGAAACACACCGATAGCTCTGCTATGCTTACAGTGGATTTGTTCGATCGGTTTCAATGTACAGGATATCGTAAGATCGGTTCAAAAGTTGTGATCTCTACAAGAATGAAAAAAATCGCTCAGTCCAGGAAAAAAGTTTATATTGATAACCCTTAATAGTAAATTAAATAATTAATTCGGAACTGTGTTCTCAAACTGATGGGATGTTATACCTCTGTTAGGATCCACCGGTAAAATAGCTTGCTAAACATTTGTAGTTCAGTTCATATTCATGTACAGTTTTAGTTTAGTTCATGTTAAGTTCTGGTTCAGTTCTAGTTCAGTTCTAGTTTAGTTTAGTTTTAGTTCAGCTTTAGTTCAGTTCTAGTTCAGTTCTGGTTCAGTTCTGGTTCAGTTCTAGTTCAGTTCTAGTTCAGTTCTAGTTCAGTTCTAGTTCAGCTCTAGTTCATTTCCGGTTCAGTTCATGTTCTAGTTCCAGTTCAGTTCATGTTCTAGTTCCAGTTCAGTTCTAGTTCAATTCTAGTTCAGTTCTAGTTCAGTTCTAGTTCAGTTCTAGTTCAGTTCTAGTTCAGTTCTAGTTCAGATCTAGTTCAGTTCTAGTTTAGTTCTAGTTTAGTTCTAGTTCAGTTCCAGTTCAGTTATAGTTCAGTTCTAGTTCAGTTCTAGTTCAGTTCTAGTTCAGTTCTAGTTCAGTTCTAGTTCAGTTCTAGTTCAGTTCTAGTTCAGTTCTAGTTCAGTTCTAGTTCAGTTCTAGTTCAGTTCTAGTTCAGTTCTAGTTCAGTTCTAGTTCAGTTCTGGTTCAGTTTTTGTTCAGTTCAAGTTCAGTTCTAGTTCAGTTCTAGTTCAGTTCAGTTCAAGTTGAGTTCTACTTTACTTCTAGTTAAAGTACAGTTCAAACTCAATTCTAGTTAATTTTATTTCATTTTTAGTTCAGTTCAAATTTAGTTTAATTCTAGATCAGTACTATAATATAACTGATATTTCAGTTCTACTTCTGTTCTAGTTCAGTTCTATTTCGTTAAGTTTTAGTTCAATTATAGTTAAGTTCTATGTCATTTCAGTTCAAGTACAGTTCAAGTTCAGTTAAAGTTGAGTTCTACTTTACTTCTAGTTAAAGCACAGTTCAAATTCAATTCTAGTTAATTTTATTTCATTTCTAATTCAGTTCAAATTTAGTTTAGTTCTAGCTTAGTTCAAGTTGAGTTCAAGTTCAATTCTTCTAGTCAAAGTACAGTTCAAGTTTAGTTCCAGTTCAAGCAAAGTTTTTGTTCAGTTCCACTTCAGTTCTAGTTTAGTTCAGTTCTAGTTAATTTTTAGTTCAGTTCAGTCCTAGTTCATTTCTAATTCAGTTGTAGTTCAGTTCTAGTTCATTGCCAGTTTAGTTCTGGTTCAATTCAGTTCTAGTTCCTTTTCTTTAGTTTTAGTTCAGTTCTATAACGAAAAATAAATTTAAGAGCAAAGAAATGCTTTCT
The DNA here is from genome assembly GCF_022045245.1 of Lucilia cuprina. NCBI lineage: Eukaryota > Metazoa > Arthropoda > Insecta > Diptera > Calliphoridae > Lucilia > Lucilia cuprina. Next base: position 41,184,898 of record NC_060954.1, read on the forward strand.
AAAGCCGAGATACATCGAAATCGGACTTTGCATGCCCGAAATTTTATAGTTCGATAAAAAAATGGACTATTGCGATAACCGGATGAGTAAAAGAACATATGTGAAGCCTAGCAAACTAGGCGATTCGATACCAAACCGAAGTGTAGTACATATTTCATCATGACAACTCCCGACCACAAGTTTTAATACCAGCTTAAAACTAGTTAGTATGAAGATGTAGGGAAGTTTTGACTCACCCTCTTTAAAGTTAAGACCATACACCCGTTACACTAATATCTGTTTCGATCAATAGAAAACACATCCGAAATTGGCTTAATTCGAATCCCTACATTGTCAAAAATTATAATGTTCGATATCGAGGTAAACTTTGCTAAACCATGTTTAGCATTTATACAACGAAATAGTATTTTTTCCGAAACAAGCGATTTTATTGTCTGTCATCACAGTGACATCACCGATATTCACATACAAAAATAAACAATAATAAAAAAACAAATAAATTCAAGAAACCAAAAGAAATACTCTGAGACAAAAAAGAAAAGAAACTTTAAAGGGCTGTTTGTAAGAAGCAAAAATAAAGTGAGCAAATCAAAGAATAGGAAGAAATAAAAAGAAAAAAATTGACGAAAATCGCACACAGCAACAAATTTGTACTTGTACATTGGTAATGTAATGTAATGAAGAGAAGGAGGTGATCAGGGGTATTGTTTAGAAAAATAACCATGGTAATGAAAAAAATATATACAAAGCTCTTTCGTAGCACTAACTGATCGCTGTCTCTCTCTCACTCATGTTGTCATTATCACTCTCAATTATAATATTGTTAAACCGGTAAAAAAATCACAATATATATATAAATCGATATGGATTTATGTATAAACAAATCTACATACATTTGTACATACATATGTGTTTCTATTTACCTTTACGAAAAAAAACTTGATCTTTTTTTCTAATGAAACACCTCAATTTGCGTTTTAGACAAATAGCAAAAAAAATATAAACAAATTCAAATATTATTTAAACAAAATGAGGGTGTATGATAATTATGTATGTAAATATTTAATTATAATGAATATTTTCCTAAACAAATCAACAAGTTATTATTTAATATCCGCATTTTCATTAAGCATTAAGAGTTTTAGTTCGTTCCTTTTAAAAGGAAAGAGTTAAATCTCTTAAAGATCTTTTATTTGCTCAGAATATAAGAGATTTTTGTTACACAAATACAGATATAAATATATCTCTAGGTGTAAATTAGGGCAAGTTCGAAAGGAGACGACAATAAACAAAAACAAAATAGTTTAACAAAAAGTTTTAACAAACATTTTATGACTGAGAAGTTTGATCTTTTTTTCTTATTGCGGTGGCGAAATTTTTATTATCAGTTTTGTTTCTTGATTTTTAAAATGTACAGTTGTCAGAATGTTTAGTATTTTTTGCGAGTGGATTAGTGTATTTTTGAAACAGTTTTCTGAGATAAAAACATAGATGAATCCATACAAGATGGTGTCATTTTTACCGCCAATTATAAACAACAGATGAATCTTAGGAAGCAAACTAGACGAGGTCTAAACTGTAAGTAGGGTTCTATAAATCGACTTTCGAATAATCGAACAATCGACTTTTTGTCGAAAAAAGTCGAAAAGTCGAAGTCGACTATTTTGTTCCAAAAAAAGTCCATAACTCGACTATCGTCTATGAAAATAGTCGAAAGGTCGACTTTGTAAATAATAGTCGAAAAGTCGGAAAGAGTCGAAAAAAGTCGAAAAGTCGGAAAAAGCCCAAAGAAGTCGAAAAATTCGGAAAAAGTCGAAAATAGTCGGAAAAAGTCGAAAATAGTCGAAAAAAGTCGAAAAGTCGGAAAAAGTCGAAAATAGAAAGAAGTCAAAAAAACACAAAAAAATGCAACAAATAGAAAAAATATAAATAAGATTTTTTTATTAATAATAATAATAAATAATGATAATAATAATAATATTATTATGTTAAATGGCAACATTGTAAATTTACGCTTCTGGCAACTTTACAAATTTTTAACTCTGGTCGGAAAAAGTCGAAAATAGTCGAAAAAAGTCAAAAATAGTCGAAAAATGTCGGAAAGTCGAAAATAGTCGAAAAAAAGTCGAAAAGTCGACTATTTATAAAATATTAAAAGTCGAAAAATCGACTTTTAATTAAATGAAAAAGTCGAAAATTGACTTTTAATTAAATGAAAAAAGTCGAAAAGTCGAAAAATCGACTTTTAACTAAATGCGAAAAGTTGAAAGTCGAAAAGTCGACTTTTCATAAAATGCAAAAAGACGAAATGTCGACTTTTCATAAAATGCAAAAAGTCGAAATGTCGACTTTTCATAAAATGCAAAAAGTCGAAAAATCGACTTTTAATTAAATGAAAAAAGTCGAAAAATCGACTTTTAACTAAATGCAAAAAGTTGAAAGTCGAAAAGTCGACTTTTCATAAAATGCAAAGAGTCGAAATGTAAAAAATGTAAAATGAAATGTAAAATGCAAAAAGTCGAAAAGTGGACTTTTCGTTTCAACTATAGAACCCTAACTGTAAGGTGAGTAAAAACAAAATTTCCCAACCACTTGTTTTGAAATATAGAGATTTTGATAAAGAATGATAAAGAATTTCGAATAAATCATTCTGATTTTATACTTCGTTTCGTTTATTATTAACATTAGACATTAGATTAAACCTAATCATTAACGTAATTTATTTTTAACGTTTTTAACCGGTTTTCAGCGCTTTTGCCATTGACAAACATTTCATTCTAGCGCGCATTGATAACATTGTTTACCAGCTGCAAGCAAGCCAATTGGTACAAAAAAAACAATAAATTTGTCAGAAGTAAACTAAAGTTCAGTATTTACCCTTAATTAACAATATGCAACAACAATTTTTACAACATTTTCATAGTTGTTTTTGTTAAATGTATGTCACAAAGCTGGAACAAATGTATGGAAGGTGCTAGACTGTTTCCTTTTAAACTGCAATTGATAAACTTCTAGAGGAATCTTTAAAAATTATCAACAATCAGATTAGTTTTAGGAATGCTCCATAATATCTATGTATATAGTTGCGCACAATTGTTTTATATTGGAAATTATAATGTATTTGAAATATTGCAACGGTATTGCACATAGTCGCAGACGTACCGAACGGTATTGGATCTAAAGATATCTGTGATGATGGGATAAGAACATAGAGGTCTAAGTGTTTTCTGCAAGTGGACTAGGGGTCTCTTATACACCAAGCCGATTTAACAGATTAATATGCATGTATAAAAAACAGATATTTGTTTTGAATTTTGTATTTTTTTTTTGCGATTTTCAAGTTTGTATGGAAGTTATAGATAACTATGGGTCGATACGGAAACATTTTTTTAGAATAATTTGAATAGTGTGTAATATAGTACTAAGTTTAATTTTTTCACTTGTTTTTGTTCCTTTTATTTTGCAAACAAATTTAATAGTTTTTGAATTAGTTTCTGTATTTAAGTTATCTCAAAAACTAATCATATTTGCAGTGACTAAATACAAATTTTCATATCGCTCACTTACTTCTAGAGTGGCATTACTTAAAATATTGTTTTTTTTCGAAGTGTGTAAGTATTCTAGTTGTTGGACCGGAGGTCGTAGGTTTGATTCCCGCCAGGTACTCTTATAAAGGAGCAAGCCCGATTGGTGGCTAAGTTCATTTGTTTGGATTTGATGTAACCTATGTAAGGCACCTAATTAACGAACCAACATATTAATTAATTAACTAAGTCACTAACTAAGTAATTAACTAACTAACTAACTAACTAAATAACTAACTACCAAACTAACTTACTAACTAACTAACCAGCTAACTAACTACCTAACTAACTAATTACCCACCTAACAAATGTATCTATCTATCTATCTATCTATCTATCTATCTATCTATCTATCTATCTATCTATCTATCTATCTATCTATCTATCTATCTATCTATCTATCTATCTATCTATCTATCTATCTATCTATCTATCTATCTATCTATCTATCTATTTATTTATTTATTTATTTATTTATTTATTTATCTATCTATCTATCTATCTATCTATCTATCTATCTATCTATCTATCTATCTATCTATCTATCTATCTATCTATCTATCTATCTATTTATTTATCTATCTATCTATCTATCTATCTATCTATCTATCTATCTATCTATCTATCTATCTATCTATCTATCTATCTATCTATCTATCTATCTATCTATCTATCTATCTATCTATCTATCTATCTATCTATCTATCTATCTATCTATCTATCTATCTATCTATCTATCTATCTATCTATCTATCTATCTATCTATCTATCTATCTATCTATCTATCTATCTATCTATCTATCTATCTATCTATCTATCTATCTATCTATCTATCTATCTATCTATCTATCTATCTATCTATCTATCTATCTATCTATCTATCTATCTATCTATCTATCTATCTATCTATCTATCTATCTATCTATCTATCTATCTATCTATCTATCTATCTATCTATCTATCTATCTATCTATCTATCT
>NC_060954.1:41191961-41209225 GCF_022045245.1 Lucilia cuprina
TCATAAGTCATACCCCAACCGCTTACAAGTACATAATTAGAAAAAGTAAATCGCATGAAATGCGTATACTGCTTCTTTAGCTTATATAACACATTATTAGTAAGACCTTATAAGACTACTTCTATGTGACTTAGGCGACATGTGGTAGTCATTGAAAAGTATGTTTTTAGGTAAGTAATTATAATTGAAAGTCAATACCCAGTTTTTGATGGGTACTACTAAAACTTTTCATTGTTATTTCATATCTTGAAACTATATTTATTAAGTTATCTCATTCTAGGTGTAAATGAACGATATCATTACAATTAAAGCATTTTTTCAATACATTCAAAGCAAATTTTTTTGCTTTTTTAGAATCTATACAAATGATTTGTTAGTTTTAAAATTTCGTTTTTAAAAATTACTGTAATTTATACTTTCTCTTTATAAATAACAAAACTGATCAAGAGATAGCAATAACAACAAAATATTAGAGAGAATATTGAGAATATGCAAAATATTTACATTTACACAAAGTACCTATAGCAAATATGGTAGCTGTTGCTTAAGCCTACACTTTTTCAAACACACAATTTGGTTTTAACCATCAAGTGCCTAAAGGGGCCTAAACACATCTGTTGACAGTGCACGGATCTCTAGTATATTGTTCACATCCACTAAAGTTGTTGCCATCAATTTTACGTTTCTTAAATTATTAAAAATATAAATTTTCTCTCTCTCTGTAGGGTTAAAAATCCAGCGATCTCTGCTACCAATTATTGACACAAATTAAATAATATAAATATTTTGGCAAAAGAAATGAAATAGGCATATCCATAGGAAGAAATATATAAAGCAGCAAGTTGTTGCTATGTCTGCTAAAGTCAATTTTTTTATTTGAAATATTTGTATGTGATCATGAACATTGTTTCCACATTAATTTAGCAATACAATCCCTTCACCTTCCGCTGCTTAAGCCAAGTGGGACCATGATAAGTTAGTACTTAATATATGTACCTATATTTTTTTTGTTAGTTTAAGTAAATACCACACATAGAGACGCACATTTTGATTTGATCGTTCACACGTACATATATTTTCGAAGTAGATTTTGATCTATCTTTAATATATAAAACACGCACAAAATTTTCAATGGCCTTCCACGGAGAGGGAGAGAGCTTTTTTGAGAAGCTTTTTTTTAGTGGCATATTGATCTTGAAAATCAATATTAATGATCCTTAAGGTATGCAGCAACTTTGTGAGAGTCTTAGCACAGTACGTTTATAACTACTAAACAATTTTTCTTTCTTAACATGTACTAAAGACTTTGACTATCTTACTGAAGACTTTAGCATCATTATACTAAAGACTTAGACGTCTTTATACTTAAGACATTAGCCTTAAAGACATTACTGAAAACTTTATCATCTTTATAAAAGAGACTTAAAACTACAAAAATTTACAGTCTTAATACTAAAGACTTTACCGTCTTTATGCTAAAGACTTTAGCGTCTTTATACTAAAGGCTTTACGTTTCTACTGAAGACTTTGCCGTCTTTATATTAAAGACTTTGCGGTCTTTATATTAAAGACTGTGCCGTCTTTATACTAATGGCTGTGAAGTCTTTATACTAAAGACTTTGCCGTCTTTATATTAAAGAATTTTCCATCTTTATACTAAAAACTTTGCTGTCTTTATACTAAAGACTTTGCCTCTTTATACTAAAGACATTAGCGTATTTATACAAAAGACATTAGTGTATTTATACTAAAGACTTTAGCGTCTTTATAAGAAAGACATGCGTCTTTATACTAATGATATTAACGTGTTTTTACTAAAGACTTTAGCGTCTTTATACTAAAGACTTTAGCGTCTTTATACTAAAGACTTTAGCGTATTTATGCTAAAGACTTTGCCGTCTTTATACTAAAGACTTTGCCGTCTTTATACTAAAGACTTTGCCGTCTTTAGACTAAAGACTATGCATTCTTTATACAAAAGACTTTACTGTCTTTATACTAAAAACTTTACTGTCTTAATACTAAAGACTTTATTGTCTTTGTACTAAAGACTTTACTATCTTTACACTAAATACTTCGCCGTTTTTATATTAATGACTGTAAAGCCTTTATACTAAAAACTTTTTTTTGATACTATTTGATGTGCAAAAGTACCGTGATACTCCTGAGTGTTATTTGATACTTTCAGGGCTACAATCTTAATATCCGATTATCGTTTAACTGGTAGTAAATCTGTCTGTTAAAATAATTTTTTTGTATGGGAACTTTCTATAAATCGTTTTAAAATAACAAGAGAATTAGAACATGGGGATAAAAGTTTATTTAAAATTTAAAATACTTTTTAAATTTTTTTTGACACTTATTCTCGAAAATGCATCAAGTAAAAGATGTAGGAAACAGCTACTAAATTACTCTATAACTTTAGTAGCTGTTTCTCTTCAATATTATCAGACAAAATGTTAAAATAGTTGAAACCCTGTGACTATGTTAGACGCTTCTATAAGATTATTCGCTGAGTTCGAAATTAACTTCATATTTTCTCCATCACATATTAGAGATATTATGTCCTGAGTTTTGAGAAATCGCAATTTTTGTCCCTTTTCGAGACTTATAACTTTATAACATCATATGGGTACCAGCCCACTCGGGAGTAGTCGGTAACGAAAGAGCGAATGTAATAGCTTTAAAGGGAAGGGAGCTCAAGGCAGTTAAACTGACGAACAAAAGCTGAACTAAAAATATGGGTGAGAGAATCCCAGAAGACCTCTTGGAATAATGAAACAGTGGGTAGAACCACGAAAATTCTACGGGGGACCCTGATGAGAGCAAGACGAAAAATCTCCTCAAAATGAGCAAGTCTGAAGTTAGTATGATAGTACGTATTCTGAGTGGACAAACTCAGCACATTTATGCAGAATTGGACGTGGAGAGAATAGTGAAACTCTGGAGCACTTTCTTTGTCACTGCCAGGCATTCGTCGAAGTTATATCCAAGTATCTTGGAAGTGATGTTATTCCGGAAATAACATTCCTGACTAACACTGATTGGAAGATTCTTAGGAATTACTTTCAAGGAACTGAGTTTCTGAACTCTGAAAATAATTCATTTCCTTTTTTCATGATAAAGAGCGCACAACAGGCCCGATTGTTGCCTAGGTGCATTTCTTCGGATTTGATGCAGTACACATCCTCCTATCAACCTAACCTAAGTACTTTGAGATCCAAAAAAGTACTCTCTGAAATATTTTTTTATACTGAAACAAAATCTCTATTCCATCCCTGGTCTTGATATTAAAGAATTTGCCGTCTTTATACTAAAAACCTTGCCGTCTTTATACTAAAGACTTTGCCGTCTTTATTCTAAAGACATTAGCGTATTTATACAAAAGACGTTAGTGTATATATACTAAAGACTTTAGCGTCTTTATTGTAACGACTTTACCGCTAATAAAGGGACAATTACAAAGCTTCACTCTATTGGTAATGGATTTCTATTATACAAAATTATAAATCAATACCCACTTCAAATGTAAATAGCCATTAAGACTTTTTTATAACATTGCAAATATTTGATCACATTCACACCGACAAATTAGCCAAGGAAACTATAAAAGAAATTTTCCAAAACATTGCAGTGCAAACTTCGAGAGGAAACCATCAGCAGAACTATAACATTATAATGGATATTTTGCGATCACCATATCAGGAAGAAATACCTAAAGTTTATAAGTATCAAACCTTTAAGGGAACTGAAATTCTGGTCGGACCATATGCCAAAGTTATTGAATCGTTTGCTACTTACATGAACTATACTCTGGAATTGGTGGAAGAAAACAATATTAAGATGTCGGATATACAAAAAAAGATGGAATTGAATTTCTATAATATATCCCTGCACACCGCTACTTATGAAAGTTGTTTTGCTCAGATCAATTTTTCTTATCCCCTGGAGTTTTCTGATACCTGTGTAATGGTACCGGCAAAGGATGAATTACCCAGATATTGGTATATAGTCTGGCCATTTGGCCGTTATATCTGGTCATTTATGTTTATATCGGTGTTTTACGTGGCGTATGTCATGACATATCTCAAACATCCCACACACTCGTATGGCAGTAATCTACTATACAGTATGTCTCTCGTTATGTACTGTTCCAATGCAAGTTTTCGTTTTAATAATATACCTTTAAGGTTGCAATTATTTTACACGTTAGTCATAATAATGGGCTTTATAATGTCCAGTTATTATTGCAGCTTTCTAACGATGTACAATATGCGACCGGTATTTCAATCGTATATTAAAACCATCGATGACGCTTTGGAAGCAAATATACAAATTCTCATTTCCAGCAATATTCTTGAGGATCTGAGAAATAATATATACGTAAATTTAACTCTTATATCGAAGCTATTAAAAGAAACGGCTCCCTCAAATATTTCGGAAAAAATCAAACAAAAAAATCGCTCTTTCGCTTATGTTGTCACACAAACGCAATGGATATTTATGTCGCAGCTACAGGAACATCTCATACAACCCATTTATCAACTATCGGACATTTGCTTTGGTAAGGTCTTCAGCACTTATCCTATACAGTTCAATGCAAAATTTTTGAATTCTTTGGATATGTTTATTTTGTATATTGCACAAAGTGGCCTATGGAAACTTTGGGAAGAAGAGGCATTTATTTTAGCATTAAGTAATGAATCTTTTGAATTACTAGAAGATGAATATCCTATAGATCCTTTGAATTTATATTATTTTAGAGTGGCCTGGATTATTTTAGCCATCGGTATTGTATTTAGTATTATTTGTTTTATCGTGGAAATATTGATGTTTAAATATGGAATAAGTTTTAAGATAAAGTTTATGAAAAACGGGATCAAAAGGAGTCAAAGGCATGTGTAATTTAAGAATTTTTCAATTTAAATTCCTATAATAAATACTTTTTGACACAAAGTTTTTTAATATAAAGACTTAAATGTATTTATACTAAAGACTTTACAGACTTTATACCAAAGGCTTTATTTACAGTCTACATACTAAAAGTTTTACGGTATTTATACTAACGACTTTACAGCCTTTATACTAAAAACTTTACAATCATTATACTAAAAGCTTTACAGCCTTTATACTAAAGCCTTTACAGCCTTTATACTAACGACTTTACAGTCTTTATACTAACGACTTTACAGTCTTTATGCTAAAGACTTTACAGTCTTTATACTAAAGACTTTACAGCCTTTATACTAAAGAGTTTACAGTCTTTATACTAAAGAGTTTACAGTCTTTATACTAAAGAGTTTACAGTCTTTATACTAAAGACATTACAGTTTTTATACTAAAACCTTTGCAGTCTTTATACTAAAGACTTTACAGACTTCATACTAAAGACTTTACAGTCTTAGTACTAAAGACTTTACAGTCTTAGTACTAAAGACTTTACAGTCTTTGTACTAAAGACTTTACAGTGTTTATACTAAATACTTTACATCTTTATACTAAGACTTTACATCTTTATGCTAAAGACTTTACATCTTTCTACTAAAGACTTTACAGTCTTTATACTAAAGACTTTACAGTCTTTATATTAAAGACTTTACAGTCTTTATACTAAAAACTTTACAGTCTTTATACTAAAGACTTTACAGTCTTTATACTAAAGACTTTACAGTCTTTATACTAAAGACTTTACAGTCTTTATACTAAAGACTTTACGGTCTTTATATTAAAGACTTTACAGTCTTTATGCTAAAGACTTTACAGTCTTTATATTAAAGACTTTACAGTCTTTATACTAAAGACTTTACAGTCTTTATACTAAAGACTTTACAGTCTTTATACTAAAGACTTTACAGTCTTTATACTAAAGACTTTACAGTCTTTATACTAAAGACTTTACAGCATTTATACTAAAGACTTTACAGTCTTTATACTAAAAACTTAACAGTCTAAAGACTTTACAGTCTTTATACTAAAGACTTTACAGTCTTCATACTAAAGACTTTACAGTCTTTATACTAAAGACCTTACAGTCTTTATACTGAAGACTTTACAGTCTTTATACTAAAGACTTTACAGTCTTTATACTAAAGACTTTACAGTCTTTATACTAAAGACTTTACAGTATTTATACTAAATACTTTACAGTCTTTATACTAAATACTTTACAGTCTTTATACTAAAGACTTTACAGTATTTATACTAAATACTTTACAGTCTTTATACTAAATACTTTACAGTCTTTATACTAAATACTTTACAGTCTTTATACTAAAGACTTTACGGTCTTTATATTAAAGACTTTACAGTCTTTATGCTAAAGACTTTACAGTCTTTATATTAAAGACTTTACAGTCTTTATACTAAAGATTTTACAGTCTTTATACCAAAGTCTTTACAGTCTTTATACTAAAGACTTTAAAGTCTTTATACTAAAGACTTTACAGTCTTTATACTAAAGACTTTACAGTCTTTATACTAAAGACTTTACAGTCTTTATACTAAAGACTTTACAGTCTTTATACTAAAGACTTTACAGTCTTTAAACTAAAGACTTTACAGTCTTTATACTAAAGACTTTACAGTCTTAATACTAAAGATTTTACAGTCTTTATAATAAGGACTTTACAGTCTTTATAATAAAGACTTTACAGTCTTTATACTAAAGACTTTACAGACTTTACAGTCTTTATACTAAAGACTTTACAGTCTTTATAGTAAAGATTTTACAGTCTTTATAGTAAAGAATTTTACAGTCTTTATAGTAAAGACTTTACAGTCTTTATAGTAAAGACTTTACTGTCTTTCTACTAAAGACTTTACAGTCTTTATACTAAAGACTTTACAGTCTTTATACTAAAGACTTTACAGTCTTTATAGTAAAGACTTTACAGTCTTTATAGTAAAGACTTTACAGTCTTTATAGTAAAGACTTTACAGTCTTTATAGTAAAGACTTTACAGTCTTTATAGTAAAGACTTTACAGTCTTTATAGTAAAGACTTTACAGTCTTTATAGTAAAGACTTTACAGTCTCTATAGTAAAGACTTTACAGTCTTTATAGTAAAGACTTTACAGTCTTTATAGTAAAGACTTTACAGTCTTTATAGGAAAGACTTTACAGTCTTTATAGTAAAGATTTTAGAGTATTTATAGTAAAGACTTTACAGTCTTTATAGTAAAGACTTTACAGTCTTTATAGTAAAGACTTTACAGTCTTTCTACTAAAGACTTTACAGTCTATCTACTAAAGACTTTACAGTCTTTATACTAAAGACTTTACAGTCTTTATACTAAAAACTTTACAGTATTTATACTAAAGACTTTACAGTCTTTATACTAAAGACTTTACAGTCTTTATACTAAAGACTTTACAGTCTTTATACTAAAGACTTTACAGTCTTTATACTAAAGACTTTACAGTCTTTATACTAAAGACTTTACAGTCTTTATACTAAAGACTTTACAGTCTTTATACTGAAGACTTTACAGTCTTAATACTTAAGACTTTAAAGACTTCACAGTCTTGAAAATTTACAATTAATTAGTATAAATATTCTAATTAATTAGAATATTTTTGGAATTGGCGGAGGTAGAGGTGGTGGTCGAGGTTTTGGTTATGGTGGAGGACGAGGTTATGGCTTTATAGGTGGGGGAGGCTTTGTTCCTTTCCCCTATCGTCGTTCGCCTTTCTATGGACCATTTTATGGATTTTAATGGAAAACCTTTTAATTAACAAGTTCTCGTTCAAACATATATATTAAATAGACAACAAAAAATACGTAAATATCTTTTATATTTTTAATATTTAATTTAGTATTAATTTCGAATTATTTGCAGTAACATCTTTTCATTAAAATTTTCTAAAATTATGAATATTTTAAAACACAATTTACTTCTATTGTTCATAATACTTGTAATATTTGATGTAAATTTATGTTGGTGTCAGCGAAGAAGAGGATTCAGAGGAGGTTTTCGACGTTATCGTGCTTTTGGTAGACGATTCGGTTATGGTCCACGTTTTTATAGGCGTCCATTTTTTCATGACGTTAACTATTATGGTCATTTTGGTGGTGGTGGTGTAATAGGTTATGGAGCACTACCTGTGCCAGTTCCAATACCTGTAGCGGTGCCAGTGGCTGATGTAGATTATGATTATTAATTAATTTACATAAAATATGTATTATTCCTTTTTTAATACCCTTCATCGTCGTGAGAAGGGTATAGTATATGTATATTACATATGTATAAAACTTTATTATTTAGTTAATATATAATATCAAAAAGAACATTTTGGAATCTCAAATAGTACCCAAGAAAATGTTTTTTATATAGAAAATTTCCTTTACAGAAATTTAATTTTCTTTAAAAGAAATTTCTTATTCAAAATATTTTAATAAACAAATTTCTCCATAAAAATATTATTTTAATAAAAATAATTTTCGATAAAAGTATTATTTTAATAAAAAGTTTCGATGATAACTGAATTAGAACTATTACTAAATAAGAACTGAACGAGAAATGAACTAGAACTGAACTAGAACTGAACTAGAACTGAACTAGAACTAAACTAGAACTGAACAAGAACTGAACTATAACTGAACTAGAACTGATCTAGAACTGAACTAGAACTGAACTAGAACTGAACTAGAACAAAACTAGAATTGAACATGAACTGAGCTAGAACTGAACTAGAACTGAACTAGAACTGAACTAGAACTGAACTAGAACTGAACTAGAGCTAGAACTGATCTAGAACTGAACTAGAACTGAACTAGAACTGAACTAGAACTGAAATAGAACTGAACTAGAACTGAACTAGAACTAGAACTGAACTAGAACTGAACTAGAACTGAACTAGAACTGAACTAGAACTAAACTAGAACTGAACTAGAGCTGAACTAGAACTGAACTACAACTTAACTACAACTGAAATAGAACTGAACTAGAACTTACCGAAAACTGAACTAGAACTGAACTAGAACTGAACTAGATTTGAAACCGGGGTTTTAATAGCAAAAAATTGGTTATTAGAAAACCCGTCAGAGAACCGGTAGTGAAGCGATAAAACACCGAGTTAACACCCTTGTAAGCATACCTTTTAAAATTATTGCTAAAATTTTTCTATTTATTCCACTTACCTTTGTAATAGATTTTTAAATCACATTAACATAATTTTTATTTATTTGTTTAAACCGTTCCCGAACCATTTACCGTTTAATTTATGTTATTTTATTAAATGGCAACTCTCTGAGCATTAACTTTAATTTAAAAATAAAACCCACAAACACTTTAGCTTTTTGCTTTCTTTTACCGAGGAATTAAATTCATTTCCTTTTCATTATTTATGTTAAAGCTTTAACCAACAACAACAACGTATTAACACATTTCCGTTGCACTCTCTCACCCAACAATCACACATACCAATGCGCAAAGGGCTTTTGAATAGGCAAAAAAAAAGAAAAACAACAACAACAGCTAAACCAACAAAAACTCTTTTACGTATACACATTTTTTCTTCGCAATTTTTTTCTTTTGCTAATTTATTTAATGAAAAACTATATTTTAAACTATATTTTTTATGATTTTTATAGATATTTTATTAAATTATATTAAAGCACTAAATATTTTATAAATTTTATTAAAATTCAAACCGTTTCACTGAATCTTTTTTTTAATTTTTTTAACGAACGACGGATTGCAACGTGTAATTTTAGTAGCGGCCGAGTATAAACTGAAATTGTTTAAGGAAATATTTAGTTGTAAATGAAATTTAAGTGCAGTGGGAAATTATTAAATAAAGGGATTTTTTAAATTAAGATGTTAAGTTATTGGGAAAACTTGAAGATGAATAACACCTATATTCATAGAGATATTAATAGCATATTTCAGGTTTATTACGCACATTTTCCATACAAAATTCATACAATAAACCATTAATAACATTATTGAGCATTAATGAATTTGTGTTAGTCCACTAATGAAATATTAGCTAAGACTATACAGTCTTTCTTCTAAAGACTTTATAGAGACCGTGGACCTTACAACTTTTGACTTAAAGACTTAAAATCTATTTACGAAGGACTTTACAGTCTTTATACTGAAGACTTTACAGTCTTTATACTAAATACTTTATAATCTTTAAAATAGACTTTTCAGTCTTTATATTAAAGCCTTTACAGTCTTTATACTAAAGACTTTACAGTCTTTATACTAAAGACTTTACAGTCTTTATACTAAAGACTTTACAGTCTTTATACTAAAGACTTTACATTCTTTATACTAAAGACTTTACATTCTTTATACTAAAGACTTTACAGTCTTTATAATAAAGACTTTACAGTCTTTATACTAAAGACTTTACAGTCTTTATACTAAAGTCTTTACAGTCTTTATAATAAAGACTTTACAGTCTTTATACTAAAGACTTTACAGTCTTTATACTAAAGACTTTACAGTCTTTATAATAAAGACTTTACAGTCTTTATATTAAAGACTTTATGGTCTTTACACTGAAGACTTCACAGTCTTTATACTAAAGACTTTACAGTCTTTATACTAAAGACTTCACAGTCTTTATACTAAAGACTTCACAGTCTTTATACTAAAGACTTCACAGTCTTTATACTAAAGACTTCACAGTCTTTATACTAAAGACTTCACAGTCATTATACTAAAGACTTTACAGTCTTTATACTAAAGACTTCACAGTATTTATACTAAAGACTTCACAGTCTTTATACTAAAGACTTCACAGTCTTTATACTAAAGACTTCACAGTCTTTACACTAAAGACTTCACAGTCTTTATACTAAAGACTTCACAGTCTTTATACTTAAGACTTTACAGTCTTTATACTAAAGACTTTACAGTCTTTATACTAAAGACTTTACAGTCTTTATACAAAAGACTTTACAGTCTTTATACTAAGGACTTTACAGTCTTTATGCTAAAGACTTTACAATTTATAATAAAGATTTTACTGTCTTTATACTAAAGACTCTTACTGTCTTTATACTAAAGACTTTACAGTCTTTATACTAAAGACTCTACAGTCTATATACCTTTATACTAAAGACTTTAGAGTCTTTATACTGAAGACTTTACAGTCTTTATACTAAAGACTTAATAGTCTTAATTCCAAAGTCTTTACAATCTTTCTACTAAACACTTTACAGTTTTCATACCACAGACTTTGTCGTCTTTATATTATACTAAAAACTTTATCATCTCTTCCTTCTTTATTCTAGGTTTTTTTTTGCAATAATTAAAAATACAAAAGTTTGATATAACATTTAAACTAAACTAATTTGTATTTATTAAACCTACAATAACTATTAATTACTTTCAAAACATACATTTCAAACATATGAACTTAAAAACTAAATTTAAAATCATAATTTTTAGCTATAAATACAGTAGCGGTCAAAACCAGAGCTGAAGCGGAAATAACATAAAACGTTTTTGAAAGAAACTGCAAACAGAAAAATTATAAAATTTATAAAAAAAGAGAAAATCCTTAAGAATTTTACCTCATCCTGCCATTTACGATTGGCAATACATTTGCTATAAGGCATGCTGGTAAACGAGACACTATTGTACAAAGGCACCCAGAAGGTGGGAAAATAACGAAACAGTGTTGTATCCAAAATTTTGCGACATTTAAAAGAGAAACGTTTGGTTAAGTCGCGCATCTGGAAATGATAAAAATATATGAATAAGTATAAGAGAATAGAAAGAGTTTAAAGAGTAATAGGGAATAGGAATTCGTACCTCCACATAATTATACATAGCCAGATCGCATATAGCATGAGCATCCTTACAACGGGTTTCGGTAAATTGTTCTAAAGCTTTGCCAATAGTCATTTGTGGTTGGCCCAGTATCGAGAAGAATAAGGTACAATCTTCCATGCCAGCATTCATGCCCTGACCGTAATAGGGAACCATAGCATGGGCAGCATCACCCAAAATTAAAGCTTTGTCACCATAATGATAAGGATTGCACTGTATAAATAAGATAAAAGATTATTTCTTAATAATAAATGATTAATCCCCAAAAAAAACTCTTTTACCTTAATTGATACCAAATGTTGGGGTTTCGATTTAAAGAAATCCTTAATCAAACATTCCTCCCCGATTAATGGCAAAGCATCGACATAATAACGCTTAAAGAATTCCACTAGTTCTTGGGGTGTTTTAATACTAGCAAAGACTCTGAAGGGCATGGATAAGGTCACGGTAAATGATTTATCTT
Source organism: Lucilia cuprina (assembly GCF_022045245.1). Taxonomy (NCBI): domain Eukaryota; kingdom Metazoa; phylum Arthropoda; class Insecta; order Diptera; family Calliphoridae; genus Lucilia; species Lucilia cuprina. Next base: position 41,204,215 of record NC_060954.1, read on the forward strand.
GATTGGGTAAAGCTATCATCATGAATTCATCTCTGGGCCAGATGTGTAGATAATTAGGAGGCATTTGAAATTCATCATTTTTAGCCGGAATACACAATTCCAAATAGCCATGTTCAATATATTCCTGAGAAAAATTAAAACCCAAAGTTTTTGCCATTTGTTGACGCACAGAGCTAAAGGCGCCATCACAGCCAACAATAAGATCGGCTGAAGCTTCCGAACAATCTTCTGTATAGGGGCTATGAATGCAAAACAATATAAAAATCTTATTTTGAAAAAGAATTTATAAAAACTTACTGCTGGAAAACCATATCGCCTTCTCTTAAATTAGCCGATTTCAATTTATGATCGAAATGATAATGAATATTTGGAAATTTTTCTCCCGCTAAAACGGAGAAAAGTTCAAATTCAATTTCGCTATAAAACCACCATCAAATGTTTCTCCCTTACCATTTAATAAAATTTCATTTAAATGTTTACGTCCCACTGAATATAAACACTGATTGGTACAGGGATCATATAGTACCACAGATCGATTACCCTTAATATCATGCAACATGCGTCCACGCATTGGTATAGCTGTCGATAACACTAGTTCCTCTAAGCCCACTTCGGCTAAAGCTTTGCGTCCTCTTTGCGATAAAGCTAAATTAATACTACGTCCCTGTACCAGCTGAGAAGTGCGTATATCTTCACGATACTCATAGAGATGAACTTCATGACCGCGTCGAGCAAAATTTAAAGCAGCCAATGAACCCACCTGTAAACAAGTAGTAAACGTTATCAAAAGATTTTTTAAATATTATCATCTGTGTTTATGTTTATTATAGTCCCCTATGAACGATAACTCTGTTTAAATACTGTTAGATTATATAATTTTACACCTTGTGCTTTAGAGTGTGCCGAGGAAACATTTAACTATATAACTTAAACGATTCTTATAAGAGGACCTTCCGCCTAAATAATTATCTTATCCATATCAGTTGTTATAAAATTCATTACTTGTTCATTGATTGTATTGGTGTCAATATGGGTCGATCCTCGAAATATTTGGTGTAATGATTTATGTTCATATTACAATTATTTTGCTGAATTTCATCGTAATATTAAGAGGAGAATTATGAAATTCAAGTCATTTTCTGAAGGAGTGTTTGTATGGGAACTAGAATCAAATAGTACCATAGAAGATTACAGCAAACTCATTTATAGCGATTTTTGTTTTGTTTGGACCTTATTTGATCCTATTCCCCATACAAACCCTCCTTCACAAAATGACTTGAATTCCATAATTCTCCTCTAAATATTAATATCACGATGAAATTCAGCATAAATAATTTTTATATAAACATAAATCCTTACACCAAATATTTCGAAAATCGGCCCATATTTGACTCCCCATATAAAGCATCCTTTAGAAAATCAGTTTATAAATAATTTTGTATTAGAAAAAAGATCAATAATGTCGTCAATTGCTAAAGAACTTTTAAAATCAAAGTTGCGTTTTTTTCATGAATAGACATGGGTTTCTAATCATTTAATATACAGTACGGTTCCTATATAAAATACTTTCAAAAAGCATCTCCAAGCTTGGACAACGGTACAAAACTAAAATAAAAATAGGTTTGCTGATGAAATTCACACAAATCCTGGTTTCTTAAACGTTTTATATGTTGTTATAAAGGCACCAGCTTTTGCTTTCTAAATCCGTGGGGAAACTAAAAATCGGTTCAAAATCAACTATATTACTGACTTATAAGTGCTTCAAGGTACGAAAATCGGTTTTTTATACGTAACTCAAGATTTTTAAGGTGTTTGGCAAATTTCGAAAATATATTCATGTTCTACTCGGATCCACCATTCAGAAAAATAGTACCACTTCCTAGGTATTTCAATTTTCGTTTATTGGAAATAATTTGATATCTCTGTAACTGTTAGGAGCTGTATACCGTTTGATATATAAGATAGGCCAATGAATTTTTAAACCAAAGTCCAAAGTATACTTTTCTAAAGGATTGAGTTGTTCCGAGTTAGAATCTGAAAAGTTGCCCCTTACATTCAGTTTTCGAGAAGAATAACAAAACAAGTTTTCGAGTAAGGAAAACTCCGTACCTCGAGAGAGATAAATGATATTTATTCTCTTTCTCTCACACAAAATCAAAAGTTTCCTCAAAAAAATTTCCTAGTGTGGACCGGCACTTAGGAACTTGATGTGGTTTGAGCTCAAATGTTTTTGAGAGTTTTAGACGATCGTGGGCCGACTAGTCTCTCACACTTTTTATGAAATCACAATAAATCCATTAAATATCCGAAACTACTCTTTGAAAGGTTTACAAAAAAAAAAGTGCAGAAATTCTTCATTGGGAGCCTCAAAAAAATTAAATAAAAAAAATCTTATATCTAAGAAACTGTTAAAGCTAGAATGTTAAAATAACTGGCGAACTTTCAATGGAGGGCTCGGCACCCCCCATATAAACTAAATACAAAACTTCGTTTATCTGGGAAATTAATAAAACAATATTCTCAAAAATTTTGCAAGAAGAACTTTCTTCTACTTCTGAGCATTTTCGAGATAAAAGGGCAGTCTTCATCTGGGGAGCTGTGAGTCCTCATATAAATTAAATGGAATAATTCTTATATCTGAGAAACTGTTAGAGCTAGAATGTTTAAATTTTAATTGAAGAACTTTGACATTCATGTGAACATTTAGAAATATCAATGGGGGAGTTTGTCACCTTCCATATAAACTAAATACAAAAGTTCGTTCATCTGGGAAACTAATAAAATAAGATTCTTAAAAATTTTGCAAGAAGAACTTTATTCTACTTCCGAACATTTTGGAGATAAAAGGGCAGTCTTTCATCTGGGGAGTTCCCACATGAATTAAATAGAAAAATGTTTATATCTGTGAAACTATTAGAGATAGAATCTTTAAATTCTACTCGAAGATCATTGACATTCACGTAAACGTTAAGAGAATAATGGGCGAACTTTCAATGGGGGCTTTGCACCTTTTATATGAATTAAATAAAAAGTTTCGTATATCTGAAAAACTATTGGGTTTTTTAAAAATGTTCATCGATTAAAATCTTAATTAACATTCGGAAAAATTGGCAAATTGTAACAAATTGTGTATCTGGAAAACTATTACAGTTAGAATCTTCAAAATCATGAAGTGGAGTTTTATTTATGTATATTGCTTTAAGGGTAGCAAAGCACGCTGGGTACAGCTAGTCTTCGAGATTTTATAAAAATTGTATGATTTAAAGAGGATCCCTCTTTAATGCTTAATTAATTAATTAATTATTTTTTTTTAATAAACACCTACCAAACCAGCACCAATAACTGCCACTTTCATGGGAGGCATTGATAGATTTATACCATTACCGGTGGATTTTACGATTTTTTCCGACATTTTTTTTTTTGGTTCAAAATTTTCAAGTTTTTTTTTAAAAATTTGTATGTATTAAATGGCTCTGTTACTTCTTTACACTTTTACTTTTTTAAAAATATTACTTTCTTATCACTTTTATTTAATTTTCTTATTTTTTTTTTTTTTTGATTTTGTTTTTCAGTTCTTTACTCTTTCGAAGATGCGTAAGGAATGAAGTGATTTTTTGAAAAAATATTAAATTATAGATTAAAAAAATATTTGTTGTTGCAGCAACAATTAATTAAACATAGAGATTAGACTAAAGCCAGTAAATGAATTCACGTTTGACTGAAACAATACACCAACGAGAAAAACTTAATGTTCTAACATGAAAAGTTGGTAACAGACTATTCTATTGTTACATATTCTTAATCTGAGGTTATAAAACCTGAAATAATCGAGACAGTTACTGGCATTTGTCATATGTACATTTTTTGTTTTTTTTTTTCGTAATTATGTTTGTAGCTTAGAGTGTCTTTAGAGCATTTCTATTTGCATATTGATATGATGGATAGACTAAACAAATAATATGTTTCAACAACGAATATTAGACGCTTCTATAGTGTTTACAACAGATGCGATAAAGACTTTAACGATCGTCATCAAGTTTATATCAGATTTTAAAAGCAATGTTTATAATGATCAGTATTTTGAACATAACTTAAGTATACTTTTTCTAAAGGACTGAGTCCCCCCCCCCCTGAATTTTCTTTACATCTGGGATTTGAGATATCGTGTACTGAAGTTTAAACATTTTACAAATAAAGTTACTTTGGCACAGTTATATGTTCTCAAAAGGGGCCAAAAATTGTCTTTTTTTCAAAATTTCAGTATATGATATCTCAGCACTGCTCAATCCTTTAGAAATGTCTTACTTGATTTCAAGATTTCGATTTTTTTTCAAATTTTGTTGGCCTATGTTTGACATTAAACGACACTTTTCAACAAATCGACAGTAGAGTGTTTTTCAAAACCGTGTCACTTATTTCCTATACACCACCCCCTTCCCAAAATACCCCATTATTGAATGTGGTTTAAATGTAGACTGAAGAAACCATAAAAGTATTAGAGTAAATTACACTTAAAATCAAAAAACTTTTGACATTTTGGCGGGAAAAAACATACAATGTTTTAATAGTTAAAATATATTTTTAATACTTAATTAACACCATATCCAATTATATTTTAAAAATTCTTAATTGTATTTCAGAAGTTTTATTCCCAATTTTCTAAAACTATTTTACAAATTTTTATAGTATTTCAAAAAATTTTGGAAATGTTATTTAAATTTTAGTAAATTATAATTTAAAAAAAATTTCTGAAATACATTTAGAAATGCTATTTAAACATTCGAAAATAAAGAGAGATGATAAGGGATGCAATGCAATCAAATCAAGTCAGTATTGAGTGATATTGTGTATATTTTCAATGTCTTAAGAGTCAATGAATTGTGAAAATATTAAAACAAGAAATTGTAAAAATATATTTTTCCTATAAGAAAAATAAATTACAACAAAAACAAGCAATTAATATAAAAACCATAAGAGTAAACAATAAACATCAATTGTTTTCGTTTAGATA
>NC_060954.1:41209325-41258094 GCF_022045245.1 Lucilia cuprina
GATAGATAGATAGATAGATAGATAGATAGATAGATAGATAGATAGATAGATAGATAGATAGATAGATAGATAGATAGATAGATAGATAGATAGATATATATATAGATACATACATACATACATACATACATACATACATACATACATACATACATACATACATACATACATACATACATACATACATACATATAAGTTAGTTAGTTAGATACATCCGAAGAAATACAAAGGACCTGCTGTGCAATCCTTTACGAGTAGATGAAATCAAGCCCATTACATCCGGTCCAATAAACTAAAACACTAACTACATTCTGGTTTAACACATAATATTTATTCTTCAATTAAAAGAAGTTTTTTTCTGAAAAAAAGAACAAAATGTACTTTCCATTTTTTATTGTTCTTAAAGTATTCCAAGTTAGCGAAAAAGAAGTTAGTACAATTTACTACATTCATGTACTGACTAGTATATTAAATCGCCTATGGATTAATGTTTTGCCTAGTCTATGTATTAATTTAAGCCAATTCTATACGCTATAAACTTATCTTTGTACTAGTTTATGGACCAAAACTTAAACTAGTCTACTATAAGTGTAGACTAGTATAGATTTTGTCAACTAATCTATTGACTAGTCTGTGGACTCTGCCATGCTCTATTCTATAGACCAGTCTGTTAACAAATCTTCATTCTAGTCTACGCTCTAATCTAAAAATTAGTCTACAGAGCAATCTATTTACAAATGTATGGGACCACTTAAGCATAAAAGTTTATTATAAAATGAATTTCATTTAAACGAAAAAAAAAAAATACAAACGTTATTGTTTATTTATTTAATTTTAAGAAGAAAAAAAATTAAAATTCCTAAAATGCATAAAAACGTTAAATTAAAAAGCATACTTTGTACAAAAGATAAGATAAACGAAACATAATCAAATGCATTCATAAAAGAATATTTCATCATAATGTAGAAAAACTAGACTAAAGGCAATACAAGACGACTTAAACGTGAGTTGCAAACAAAATATTTCAGATCTACATATATTGATTAATGACAGACCTATATTGATTAATTTATTTAATATACAAAACTAAAGATTTAGTCGCATGTTTAGAATTCTCAAATCCATTCCGGAAAACTTCGTATAACGGACATTGTACGCTACAGTTCAGCGTATTTTGTTATCTATTTAAATTTCCTTGTTCTTATAATTATTTCCCATACTGTTTCTTTTATCTATTGTTATTTTCTATTTACATAGCTTTCGCCATGTTTTGACCTTGCAGAGATTTTTCAACTGTTCCAGACTAAACAACAACTACGCAAAATTTATCACTTTCTTGCAAAATCGCATTTTTTGACTTTGATTTCATAGTAGTTTAAAGAAATCTTATTTGCAACTGTACTTTGCTCCTCTGATTTTTTGGTTACTTTTGTATAAACATGCTGAAGAACATGTTAAAATTTCAAGTGAAAAATTATACAACTTAATTAAGTTAAAATTCATAATACCCTACAGCTCCACTATGTGTTATTCGGTAAGATCGGTTGATAAACTTTAAGGTTCCGTTTCCCGAACATGAGTCCCAGATAGGACAAGTATAAAATTGGCGACAAATCTATCTATCTATCTATCTACCTATCTATCTATCTATCTATCTATCTATCTATCTATCTATCTATCTATCTATCTATCTATCTATCTATCTATCTATCTATCTATCTATCTATCTATCTATCTATCTATCTATCTATCTATCTATCTATCTACCTATCTATCTATCTATATATCTATCTGTCTGTCTAATTTTGTACTTCCGTTTTCCTAGTACTTTTCCATTACAACTCTGCTACCACCACAAATATAGAGATGTGCGATAACTATTTTGTTATCGTTTTTGAACAGCTGTTGAATTTTTCTTTCTGCTACTGCAGTTTTCCAAAGTAAAATATTTGGGAATGTAAATAAACAAAAATTGTTCCAAATAAACAAAAACATGTCATCATTAGTAGCAGACTATGACACCAGCTCCTCATCCTCGAGTAGTGATGAAGACATAACAGACAATGAAGATGCTGAGTGCACCGAAACATCTAAAAAAAACAGGCAAGTTCAATGAATGTTATAAAGTAATCTAATAATAATAATTTTGTCAATTAGCTTAACTACAACAGCTAAGACATCACCACCACAACGACTCTTGCCTAGTGCCAATGTATTACTTGGAAGCGGTTCCTCTAAGACACCGGGAGATGTTTTTAACAATCCATTTTTGGAGGCAGAAAAATTAGAAATAGATAAATTACAGAAACATGTTAAAATGGTCGATTCGGAAAATCATTTGCTGCAAAAAAATGGCCGTAAAATTTGTTGGAATAATCGTAAGGGACGCTGTAGATTTGGTAATAAGTGTAAATATGCTCATGACTCGGATTTGGTAGAGACGATTGAGGGAGTTGATGTACATAATAAACAAAATGTAAGTAAGGAGGTAAAATTTAAAGAAAAAAGTTGAAAGGTTATGTTTGGACATGACTACGAGCTTAAAATAATAGTAATAAAATAATATTTATAATATTTTAAAATATGCATATCTCAACCAAGAATTGTGAAATAATTATTGTGAAGTTTAGATCAGATTCCTAAGCATACTTATTTTTTATACTTACAGCTTAACACACCTACCACCACAAAAACATTTTTAACAAAAACCGCCTCATCTTATTCCCATGAAGAGAATACCGCCCAGCCAGATTTGATAACAAGTGATAATAAAAATCGCAAACGTCCCGGTTTGGGTGACAGTATTGTACCGGGAAAACGTGTTATGAAAACATATCAACAAACAAAAAAATCAACATAACACATTTTAGATAACACCCTCCGGCTGTAAGCTCACTGAACAGCTTAGATCACTGGGAGACCAAGTAGATTTTATTAACTTAATTATACGCAAAGAGGGATCTAGTTTATAACTAACATCGTCGGAGGGGGGAAATTCAAGTGATAAACGTAAATGAGGTTTAGTTAACCAACAAAGGCCTAAAACAGGACGATAGTCAGAGGAAGACAGCGAAGATGTTTTATCATTAACCAACTCCATATCATCTGCAGCAATAATATCGGAAATATCTTGATCATTGAGAGCGGCAGCGAGAGAAGCTAGAAAATAAGTGTGAATATAAAAATAAATGAAAAAAAGTTAAATAAATAGTGCATACTAGTGGGTTTTGTTTCATTTTCTTCTGGAGTGGAGGGCAATAGAGATAGATTTATACATATTACGCTTATATAATGCTGACGCACTAAACGATTGATGTTTTGACTTAGCCGGGACAACAGCCATTTACCGGCTAAACGATTGCTTTCGGCTTTGAGAAGAAACCAAACAGCCGGCAAAGAATCTATTACTATCAACTTAATAGCGCTTGCATCTAAATTTCCTAACTCTATTTGTTTATGTAATTCTGCCAGCATTTCGACAACACCTTGAGCGGATAGCACACGTTCCACTTTGATATAAGACATAATGCCGGCATAGAGTTCTGGTTCGATTTCTCGAGCCTTAAGCATGTCTTTTATACGACTGGCGGAAAAATCTAATTTGGTGTCTATGTACAAAGCTGGAGCCACCTGATTTATGACAAAATTTAATATTAAAGTCAAAGCCAATTGTGTTTTGCCCACACCAGTAGGACCACAGATTTCCCAAAAAGAACAATTATTAAGTAGTAGACAGGGAGCCAGCATATTGTCCAAAGCATTAATATGTGAGCCATAAACTTTCTTCTTGGGATCATAAATACGTATTTCGTGTACTAAATTTTCTTCTTCATCTTGAGTTTCTTGTTCTGGAGGTTCAACAATAATGCGTTTGGGGCCATAGAGCGCACGAAATTCCTTTTTTATCTTTAAAACTTGCTCCAGATTTAAATTTAATATTTTCATAAGTTTTTCCGGTTTTTCGTGTATAAATTCACGCACCCGTATAATGCCATGTTTTTCTAATATATTTAAACAATAATCGGACAGCTCAGTGTTTGGTAAACTGTGTAATTTAAACATATTTTTAATTTTATTTTACAAATTTTCTACAATTAACCGCGCTTTTTTTCAACTCTTTATTTTCCAACTGCATAACAACCCTGTATTTGCTATACAGCTGTTTCATTGTCATCTGGCATCTCTAAATTACCAAAATGGCTGATGTGTACTTTGATTTGCGGCGTTAACCCACCACAGTTTCAGTTTCCGTCATGTTCTCAAAGTGTTCACAACATATTCTTCGCTAAAACAGTGTTGCTGCCATTTATTACGTGATATATTTTTTCTAAGAAAAAAAAAAAATTAACAAAAGTGAAACAAAACATACGGTTAACTATACGTGTAAAGAGTACAACTATATATATTTATGTACAAGCATAAACGAGAAAGAAAAAAATTTTCCATTTGTTCTCAAACGCAAACACCCGTGTAAAAAAATTGTAATTTTAAATTGAAATTTCATTTGTTAAACAGTGAAAATAATTGAAAATTCCATAATTAAAAAATAATTTAATATTTCTATTAACGTTTTATAATTGTTTTGTGTGCGGATGCCTCTAGAAATGCCCGAAAATTCATGATTAAAATTAAAGACATCTGAGGTAGGTGTAGAGAAAGAAATAAAATTTTTATATCCAAAAGTGATTAGAAGAAGGGAGCAAAAAAAAAATATTTTTGCTTTTCATTCTTCTTTTTTCTATTATTTTACTAGTGTTTGTGTGTGTGTGTGTGTGTTTGCATATTTTTTTAGCTTCGCTTGGTGTGTTTTTCTTCTAATTTTTTCTTTTGTTAAAAAAATCAAAGAAAATAAAAAAATCAGAGTTGCATTTTATGGATTTTTTAAAAAAATAATTACTTTAAGGGAAATTTTGTTTGAAATTTTAATTATAATAAATATTTTTTTATTCTAATGTTTTGCATTTTACATTTAAATAAATTTGCATTTGTAATTAAGAGAAAATAATTACCGGCATTTTTTCGTTTATAACCGGTTCAAGGGCGTTTTGTAAACAAAGTGATAAACTTGTTTTCAATTCTTTTCTAAATTTGTATTTTAATAAACTTTAAAACAGTTTAGTGTTTATGATTTTAATGATTTTTAGTCACACCTTAATTTTTTAGTGAAAAAATGAAACAATTTTAATAAAAATGCAAAAAAAAAAAACAATTTCACTTTGTGATCTTTTTTTAACTTGCTCAAAGATATATACAGTGCTGGAGAAATTATAAATACATATATGTATATCAGGCATGGAAAATTTAGTGCATTAGTAGTTTTGATATTGAAAAATACCGCTCTAACCGAACGAGATTTTTTCCTACATATTCCTCTTTTGATAAATAAGTAGTCTACATAATAGTCAATAGACAAGTTTATATCAACCCTAATGAAATTCGATTCTATGGTTAAATATACGAATCTATTGAAATCGGTCAATTATTTCGAATGCATAGGTTGTCATACAATTCAATTGAATTAGTTTTGAAAGTAACAAAGATAATGAATTATTCATTCCCACGACAATCGGCTCCGGAACGACACGGAGTTCAATGAACAACGACCATGGATTGTCAACTTACCCACACCGACTTTACACAAGTCGCTGCTACAACAACATGAATTAGAGTCTAATGTATAACAATGGACTAGTATAAAGATAAACGTCAATCGTTCAAATGAGACTCTTATGGCAGGTTTCTTACTTATCAGTTAAACTAGGCTTAACTTGCTGTTAGATTAAACTCAAAACAAATTTAGGCGGACTTTAACCGATAATTGTGTTTTTCAGTTTTAGATTTAAGCTCAGTTAACTTTGTTAGTGTTGCCAAGTTTTCACCCAAAAACAAAGAACAGCTGTTTTTTGCAAACAATACTTTTGTAAAATGAAAAATTTTGGAAAAATGTTAAATAAACATTTAAAACTATAATTAATAAAACAAAACAAATCAGAAAATTGCAATTTACTTAAGATATTAAGTTTTAAGCAAAGAATGAAGATTATCTTTATCAAAAAAACTCGCACTTATTATTTTCATTTATAATTTGTGGATTATTGCTATTCGAAGACAAATTACTAAAATACATTTTGATATATAGAAATCGATAGTAAAATCTTCTTAATGATCGTTTAATAAGGTAATTGTTGTTGTAACAGTTCGACTGTGGCCAATAGTTCTTTCTGTGGAAAAAACTTTCGATTAATACAGCTGTCGCTGGGTTGACAATCTTTGGCCGAGTATGACTTGGGATGTTATTTGCATTCCTTTATCTTAATAGCATAGAAAACTGTTAATACCTTTTCAAAAACAAGGGCCGAATGTTATATTTATTCAAAATTATTTTATATTAACATTTAATTGATGTAATTTGCAATATCTACTAAAGATTTTATTTGTTTTCTCTTACTTTTCATTGGCTTCCTCAGCATTCTAATGTTCTTCTTGACTTTATTTTGATATTTTTTAATTTCATAAAATTTTTGCTGTTGATTTTTACGAGCCCATACAAAATATAGTAATTTATCATTATTAGACATTTGCCTCCATTTCTCTCCTGCCATTTTAGCAATTGTTGTTACTTTTTCAGTGGATCCAGAGGAATTTTCTTTTAAAGTCTGACGAAATTCATGTAGAAATATAAAAAATGGATTTGTAGATTTTGAGGGAATTGTTGTTGATAAAGACAGCTGTTTTGAAAACATTTTATTTGAATTATTACAAAATTTCAATAAAAAATTTTAATGACAGATATGTATTTAATTGTTTTACTTTAATTAATATTTCGTAATTGTTTACAAAAGCTGAACGTTTTGAGATTTTTAGTCAACGTTAGAATTTTTAGAATTTAGATGATCGCAGGTAATAGTTTTGCAGAAGTACATTCTATACGTGTGATCCTACCAGGAAAACAAGATATAATAATTAGCTACACGACCAAAAATCAACAATATTTACAATAGCCCCTGATTGTTGTTGTTCACACGCGGGAAAAAACAAAAAATACAATACAATTTTAGGATTAAGACAGAAATCTTAAAAAAATACAGAACATTGGAAACTACAAATTATAGATTAGTAAAATCACTTCCTCTACCTGGTTTCAAATTTATTCTTAAGCTATTCATACAATTTTAATTCTAAATTAATCTTATGCACCTAAAAAGCACTTTCTTGTCCTTAATAATACCGACTTGAAAATCGTCAAATGGTTGCTACAACAAATCTATAAACAGATGCAAAGTTTTTTCTGAAATTTACAAGTTAAAACGATTACTCTGATTACAATTGATAAATTTTTACGTATTTCTATTATTTTTTGACTTTCTACTGATATTTCTAGAGGCAAGGGCACTCTGTGTCATATTGATTTTTAACCGCAAGTGAAACAATTTGTAACCTTGCTAGATAAAAATTCCATTTCTAGCTTCTACTTTATTGCTTTATTAATAAGCTTTAAAGTTTTAACAGAAATGTTAACAATATTTTAACTAATTTTTGGTCCTTAATGATGATTACTTAATATGATGCTAAATTGTCACTGACTTTGGTTAGATTCAAGCTATTTTTGTGAGAATCTTGATGTGCCAAAACTAAAAACAGGATGTTCGCTTTTGCGAGGCATTTGTCTGATTGAGTTTGCTTGTTAAAAGATCAAAGATGAGTTTAGTTTGTAAATGGTTTTGTTATGCACCTAAAAAGCACTTTCTTGTCCTTAATAATACCGGCTTGAAAATCGTCAAATGGTTGCTATAAAAAATATACAAACAGATGCAAAGTTTTTTCTGAAATTTACTACAAGTTAAAACGATTACTCTGTTTACATAATTTAAGTTTTATATATATTAAGATAATTAGTTTACAAGTTTATAATAATTATTAAGATTATATAGTAATATATATTAAGCAAGGGCACTCTGTGTCACATTGATATTTTACCTCAAGTGGAACAATTTGTAACCTTGCTAGATAAAAATTACATTCTTAGCTTCTACCATTAAGCAGTTTAAATAAGCTTTAGTGTTTTTTTTTTTGCAGAATGTAAACAATATTTTAATTATTTCTTGGTCTTTTTGGTAAATTCTCAAAATGATGATAAATTGTCACTGACTTTGGTTAGATTCAAGCTATTTTTGTGAGAATCTTAATGTGCCAAAATTAAAAAAACAGGATGTTCGCTTTTGCGAGGCATTTGTCTGATTGAGAATGATAATTAATTGATTGGGATTGACTTTCTATTGAATAATTTGTATATTTTGCACCTAAAAAGCACTTTCTTGTCCTTAAAAACACCGGCTTGAAAATCGTCAAATGGTTGCTATAACAAACCTATAAACAGATGCAAAGTTTTTTCAGCAATTTAATACAAGTTAAAACGATTACTCTGATTACAGTTAATATATTATTTTAAAAATTTTTTTGGTCTAAAACAAATTCTCAAAATGATGTTAAATTGTCACTGACTTTGGTTAGATTCAAGCTATTTTTGTGAGAATCTTAATGTGCCAAAACTAAAAAACAGGATGTTCGCTTTTGCGAGGCATTTGTCTGATTGAGAATTTGTTTAAAGATCGAAAATAAAGTTTTCTATAATTTTAATATATTTTTAAAATCTTTAACTAATAGTTAAGCTTTTCATCATTGTTTTAGTTCTATTAAAGTTAGTAGTATTTGATTGTATTAACGGCAAGGGCACTCTGTGTCACATTGATTTTTTACCACACGTGAAACAATTTGTAACCTTGCTAGATAAAAATTCCATTTCTAGCTTCTACTTTATTGCTTTATTAATAAGTTTTATTGTTTTAAAAAGAAATGTTAACAGTTTTAAAACTCCCTTTTGGTTCTTAATAACTTACTCAATATGATGCTAAATTGTCACTGACTTTGGTTAGATTCAAGCTATTTTTGTGAGAATCTTAATGTGCCAAAACTAAAAAAACAGGATGTTCGCTTTTGCGAGGCATTTGTCTGATTGAGTTTGCCTGTTAAAAGATCAAGAATGAGTTTAGTTCGTAAATGGTTTTGTTATGCACCTAAAAAGCACTTTCTTGTCCTTAATAATATCGACTTGAAAATCGTCAAATGGTTGCTACAACAAATCTATATGCAGATGCAAAGCTTTTACTATAATCTAATACAAGTAAAAGCTGTTACTCTGCTTACAATTTATAAGCAATTTTAAACTAATATGTATTTAGTCGATTCATTTATATTCGTTTGCAGTTTTCCAATATTTTTCAATTCTATTTAAGTTATTTTTATTTCTAATATGTATATATTTTATGGCAAATTTACCCTGTGTTATCATTTTATTAGACAATGATAAAACAATTTGTAATTTTTGCCAGATAAAGAGCAAAATAACGCTTTACACTGTTAAGTTAAACATTAGCCCAACATAATAGTGATATAATTTTGCTACAAGTTAAACAATATAACATGTTTATCTTCATGTATAAGATTTCTTATATCAAGATTAATAATTCTATTTTTTGTCTTATTTTAGATGCATCAAACATGAATGAAGGTGAGTCAGCAGGAGGGGGGCATCAAGGGTCTAACCCGGCCCCTCCTGCTGTGCCAGACCGCATATCATCAACAACAACAACAACAAATATTGTAACACACTCAATAAAAACTACGTCAAATATAGCTAATCAAAGCTTCGCGTCGACGTTGACTACAACACCTGTTGTTGCTTCTGCACCATTACAACAGCAACAACAACAACAGCAGCCACAAGTAACCAGCCCAATACCAAGAAGTTTTCAACAAGCTTTTGCTCAACAGCACTTACAAATTTCCGATACATTACCATTAAATACAAGCTCCATATCATTAGCATCATCATCATCATCTTCATTGTTAACCTCATCGTCAACAGCAACATTAAAGACGGCTAAAACAGGAATACAAATAACGTCACCGTCTAAGGGTCATATGCCTCAAACGCCAATACGAACAACAACGGATTTAACAGCTGCTACTGCTACAAATCAAAACTCAGCGACTACAACGCAACCACAACAAGAACACCCGCAACAATTAAGTTCATTCCCTGGCTCATTAACAGCTATTAATACTGATAACACAATATCTTCACCTCTCAGCAAACGTAAAAAATTAGACGAAGCTCATTTGCAACAACAGCAACAACAACTGCAAGAAAATCATACAATTTTATCAGCAGCCGGCATTAGCGGTGTTAGTAGTTGTAGTAGTAATACATCTTTAGTAGGTTCTTTATTGCCAACCTCAACGTCTACTTCTTTAATAAGCAACAGTTCATCATTAGCATCGTCTTCATTATCAGCATCTTTAGTAACAGCAACGGTAGCAGGAGCAGCAGTAGTATCAACAGCAACAACGCATGATATACAAAATTTAAAGAAACGTATATTAGAACAGAAATATTTACGTTTACGTAGATTAAAGGAAAAGTAAGTCATTTTGTTTTTATTTAATTATTAACTTTTTTATATTTATTTATTTATTTATTTATTTATTTATTTATTTATTTATTTATTTATTTATTTATTTATTTATTTATTTATTTATTTATTTATTTATTTATTTATTTATTTATTTATTTATTTATTTATTTATTTATTTATTTATTATTTTATAGACATACTGAAAATGTCGCCGAATTGTTTTATTTGCAAACCGGTGGCAATATGATGGACTATCCTACGTGGCGTAAAAAAGCACCTACCCCACAGTTCATCACCTTTAGCAATGCCTATCGTTTGGAACAATTGGTTAACGATGAAAGAACAGCAGCAGCAACAACAACAACAGCAACGACCGCTACAACAGGAACGCCAACATCATCAACAACATCAACAACAGCAACAGCTATTAATGTTGGTACAACGGCGGTTTCTTTACTACCACAACACCAGCAACACTTACAGTCACAACAATCAATACCAGTTGCTGATAATATAGCTACAATTATTGGTGTGTCTGGTGCTGGTGGTGTTAGTAGTAATAGTAGTAGTATTATCAGCAGCAATAATGCTAATCATACAACCAACACAACACAACAAACGGTAAGTCAAAAGTTTTGTTATTTTGATTAGATTTAAGTTGTTTTTACATGAAGCTTATTGTGCCAATACTAAAAAATTTGTTTATTTCGTAATATGTAAATAGTTTTATATTGTACCTAAAAAGCACTTTCTTGTCCTTTAACTATCGACTTGAAAATCGTCAAATGGTTGCTAAAACAAATCAATAAACAGATGCAAAGGTTTAACTAGAATCTAATACTAGTAAAATCTGTTACTCTGATTACAATGTTTTGTTAATACACAATTTTATGATTATCTATTGATATTTTTAGAGGCGAGGGCACTCTGTGTCACATTGATTTTTAACCACAAGTGAAACAATTTGTAATCTTGCTAGATAAAAATTTCATTTCTAGCTTCTACTTTATTGCCTTATTAATAAGTTTTAAAGTTTTAACAGAAATGTAAACAATATTTTAACTCATTTTTGGTCCTTAATGATGATTACTCAATATGATGCTAAATTGTCACTGACTTTGGTTAGATTCAAGCTATATTTGTGAGAATCTTAATGTGCCAAAACTAAAAACAGGATGTTCGCTTTTGCGAGGCATTTGTCTGATTGAGTTAATTTGTTAAAAGATCAAAGATAAGTTTATTTTGTTAATGGTTTTGTTATGCACCTAAAAAGCACTTTCTTGTCCTTAATATTACCGGCTTGAAAATCGTCAAATGGTTGCTACAATAAATATATAAACAGATGCAAAGTTTTTTCTGAAATTTACAAGTTATAACGATTACTCTGGTTACATTTGATACCTTTTTTAACCTATTATTATATGACTTTCTACTGATATTTCTGGAGGCAAGGGCACTCTGTGTCACATTGATTTTTTACCACAAGTGAAACAATTTGTAACCTTGCTAGATAATAATTTCATTTCTAACTTCTACTTCATTGCTTTATTGATAAGTTTTAAAGTTTTAACAGAAATGTTACCAATATTTTAACTCATTTTTGGTCCTTAATGATGATTACTCAATATGATGCTAAATTGTCACTGACTTTGGTTAGATTCAAGCTATTTTTGTGAGAATCTTAATGTGCCAAAACTAAAAAACAGGATGTTCGCTTTTGCGAGGCATTTGTCTGATTGAGTTTATTTGTTAAAAGATCACAGATGAGTTAAGCTAATAAGTAGTGTAATTACATATTTTCATTATGAGGAGGCTTCAAGTCTTGCTTTCTATAATTTAACACAACATTTATTTCTCTTTCACGAATAATTTTAATTAACATTTTGTTTATTTAAATTTTTATCATTTCAGAATACGCAATCTCATCCAACATCTCTAATACAAAGCTCATCATCATCATTAGCAGCAGTAACATCAACATCTGCCACAACCACCTCTTCATCCACCTCCTTAACAGCAAACACTTCATTGGTCTCAAATTATGGACGTCTGCCAAGCAGTACAACCAACAAACAACAACATCCAAGCAACGCAACATCGTCAACTGTATACTCAACTTCCAGCTCCTCCTCCGCCTCCTCAACAGCGCCATCTGCCTCTTCAAATGCAAATGCAACGCCTAATACACAACAACAGACATTAACGGCCACAGATGCCAGTGGTAATCCATTGCCTCCTCAAGGAGCAGAAATAAAAATACCTGCTGTTGGTGCCACACCAGTGGCAGTGTCAACAAAATTACCAGCTGCCGTACAACAATTAACCCAGCAAGGTATGTTTTCTTACTTTCTGTTACACTTACAAGTTTTTAAAGGAAATTATTATTAGTTTTTAAAAAATATATTTTTTTTTTTGGTTTAAATTTGTTTTAACAAAATTTTTTTTAATTTTTATTATTTTTAGTTAATATTATTTTTTTATAATTTTTATACAAAAAAAAAAGCTATTAGCTCTCATCTCACTATTCACCTTCATCATCTTGAATAAAGAATAAAGCACATTACTACTTATAATCAATCTCACACATGTTTTGTTTGAACAACACCCCATAAAAAAATTATACAAAATTTTTCATTTGATTTACAATTAAAAAAAAGGCCTTTAAAAAAACACTTTTCGTATTTTACATTTTTTATTATTATTAGTTTTTCCTTTTGTTATTTATTTTTCTTCTTTCTTTTGTTTTCAATTTTACTCCTTTTAAACATGTTTTTTAACTTTTTTATAATCATAATTCATTATTTATCTAAAAAAAAACTACATCACTACAAAAATTTAGGTCACATTCCGGGTAGACCTTTAGGTGGTCGTCACGGGATGGTATTTGGTCAAATACCCGCCCCACCTGCTGTAGGAAATACTACTGTACCTTTGGTGCCAGGTGCTTATCGTTTTTTCCTAACATTTTTGCAATCAAAAAAAATCTTCTTTACTTTTGTTTTGTAATCGATTTATAATTTTAGTTTCATTACAACTAAACTTTTCTTATTATACTTTCATTAGCTCGTGTCACATTTTTAATTATATTTTCATAATTTTCTTTACTGTTTTTTATTATTTAAAGTAAAGCATCCCCCATTTTTTTTAAGAAGTGGCTTTCTTTTAAATTTTACTTATCAGTTTTGGCCAACTTTTTTTCACCCAAAAAGAATTGGCTTTTTTAATTAGTAGTTAATTTGGCTAAATGTGTATATCATTCTTATTTAATTATCTTTTCATTTTGTTAGTTAATCGTTGTCATTTTGTTTAAACTATTTATTTGAAGTAGTGATTTATTATTTTAATTGTAGTTAATTAAATATAAAGAACTTTTATGTTAGACTTCTTTATTCAAAAAAAATTTTAATATCTTGCAAAATGATTTCTTCAAAGCTTCTAATATTATAAAATTTTCGATATTGAAACTCTTACATACAAAACATTAACAATCTTTGAAAATTAAGGATTATTTTAATCTACCAAATTTGTTTTTTGATATATCAAGGGACTTTATTCAAAAGACTTCTAGATTGTAGACCATGAAGCCGTCGAATATGTGATGGACACTAGAGGGATTTCCGGACATGTACATTCATGTGCGGGAATATAGAAGGACAGGAGAAGCAATCAATAGACCAGAGAAGCAATCAATAGACCAGAGAAGCAATAGACGTCTAATATGGGAAACAACAGACATTTGTCAGATGAAGGAGAAGTTCTTAGATTCGTGCTCGTCTCATGAGCCGTCTGGCGCAGCCAGCTTAAGCAGAGCTGTCTCCGTCAGAATGGCCCATAAGATTCATTGCACTTAAAGCCTTTACATCGCGAAAAGATGAGTACCTTTTGTGAAGGTCTAGACTGTAGGCTAGACTGAAGACTAGACTGAAGACTAGACTGGACTATAGACTAGACTATAGACTAGACTATAGACTAGACTATAGACTAGGCTATAGACTAGACTATAGACTAGACTATAGACTAGACTATAGACTAGACTATAGACTAGACTATAGACTAGACTATAGACTAGACTATAGACTAGACTATAGACTAGACTATAGACTAGACTATAGACTAGACTATAGACTAGACTATAGACTAGACTATAGATTAGACTATAGACTAGACTATAGGCTTTTATATCAAACAATTTTTCGTACGAATTTCGTTTTATCAATGAAGACAATGATATTTCCTTAAGAGCGATTTACACTTTCGCATCCGAAATATTTATTTAAGTTTTATTAAAGATTCTTTGTATTTTCCTTTAAAGATCGTTTTCTTTTTTGTCCTTACACAAAAACATTATCAGATAAATACAAAGCAGTCAAATCATTACAAATCATTAGATTACATTTTCTTGTTCATTAAAAATTTCATTTGGTCCATTGTAATATATAACTTAATAGTTATTTTTAAATATTTATTTAATATCTCTCTCCATTATGTACCTAAAAAGCACTTTCTTGTCTTTAGTATTACCGGCTTGAAAATCGTCAAATGGTTGCTACAACAAATCTTATAAAACAGATGCAAAGTTTTTACTGGCTTTTAATAAAGTAAAATCTGTTACTCTGATTACAATTTAAACATAATTTTAACCCTATTTAGGCCCTGAAAATTAAATAAAATTTTTACTAATGTTGTTTTTTAAGTTATATTAAATAATATGAATTTGAAATTTGCTGATAAGAGTATGCATTTTATGGCAAAATCACTCTGTGTTATCATTTTATTAGACAGTGATAAAACAATTTGTATTTTTGCCAGATAAAGAGCAAAATAACGCTTTACACTATTATGTTAAACTATATCCAAACATAACAGTGATATAATTTTGCTACACTTTAGCTTTAAATTCGTTTCATTTTATTTGTAAGAATTTTAAACCAAATCTAATACTAAGCAAGGGCACTCTGTGTCACATTGATTTTTTACCACAAGTGAAACAATTTGTAACCTTGCTAGATAAAAATTACATTTCTAGCTTCTACTTTATTGCTTTATTAATAAGTTTTAAAGTTTTAACAGAAATGTAAACAGATTTACAACTTCCTTTTGGTCCTTAATGATGATTACTTAATATGATGCTAAATTGTCACTGACTTTGGTTAGATTCAAGCTATTTTTGTGAGAATCTTAATGTGCCAAAACTAAAAACAGGATGTTCGCTTTTGTGAGGCATTTGTCTGATTGAGTTTGCTTGTTAAAAGATCAAAGATGAGTTTAGTTTGTAAATGGTTTTGTTATGCACCTAAAAAGCACTTTCTTGTCCTTTAACTATCGGCTTGAAAATCGTCAAATGGTTGCTAAAACAAATCTATAAACAGATGCAAAGGTTTTACTAGAATCGAAAACTTGTAAAGTCTGTTACTCTGATTACAATGTTTTGGTAATACACAATTTTTTGATTCTCTATTGATATTTCTAGAGGCAAGGGCACTCTGTGTCACATTGATTTTTTACCACACGTGAAACAATTTGTAACCTTGCTAGATAAAAATTTCATTTCTAGCTTCTACTTTATTGCTTTATTAATAAGTTTTAAAGTTTTAACGGAAATGTTAACAATATTTTAAATCATTTTTGGTCCTTAATGATTATTACTCAATATGATGCTAAATTGTCACTGACTTTGGTTAGATTCAAGCTATTTTTGTGAGAATCTTAATGTGCCAAGACTAAAAACAGGATGTTCGCTTTTGCGAGGCATTTGTCTGATTGAGTTAATTTTTAAAAGATCAAAGATAAGTTTATTTTGTTAATGGTTTTGTTATGCACCTAAAAAGCACTTTCTTGTCCTTATAACACCGGCTTGAAAATCGTCAAATGGTTGCTACAATAAATCTATAAACAGATGCAAACTTTTTTCTGAAATTTACTACAAGTTAAAACGATTACTCTGATTACAACTTAGTTTTTAGTTTAATGTTAAGGTTAGTTATAGTTAAGTGCCAAATTTTTTAAGTAAAACAAATTTGCACCTAAAAAGCACTTTCTTTTCCTTATGTTGCCGGCTTGAAAATCGTCAAATGGTTGCTAAAGTAAATTTAAAAACAGATGCAAAGTTTTTACTCTAATTAAAGACAAGTAGAAACGATAACTTTGTTTACATTTATTTGTCAAAATACAAACAAAATGTTCGCTTTTGCGTTACATTTGAAAATCAATTAAAACGTAATTATATTTATTTATTATTTATTATTATAAAGCATGTTGAATATGTTTAGTAAAATCTTTCTTTTAAGGCATGTTAAGTGTGTTTCTTCTTATCTAACTATTAAACGAATAAATTTAATCTCTTGTATTATAAGTATTTTCTTTTAAAATTACAAGTTCTTTCATTTCGATACTATTTTACTAATTTAATACTATTTTTCTATTATTTCTTAGGTGGTACACCATTGATACCCTGCAGTATAGCGCAAGGTTCTACAACATTACGGCGCAATGGTAATGGTGTTGTCACCAGTTCAAATACTCCTCCGCCCTTGTATTCTCCTACACCTAGTGGTTTATTGGTGCCAGCTGGTTCGGCAAGTGCGGCTACAGCAGCGGCTGCTGCTGGTGGTTCATCGGCGGCCACTACACCGAATAGTAATCAAGAGTTTTCCTTCAAGGCTAAACAGGAAGTCGATGTTATGCGTCGTATTATGGAATTACAACGAGAGGGATTATGGACTGAAAAACGTTTACCAAAACAAATGGAGCCACCACGGCCAAAAGCCCATTGGGATTATTTGCTGGAAGAAATGGTTTGGTTGGCAGCTGATTTTGCGCAAGAGCGTAAATGGAAAAAGGCTGCCGCCAAGAAATGTGCCAAAATGGTACAGAAATATTTTCAAGATAAAGCCAATGCTGCTCAAAAAGCCGAAAAGGCTCAAGAGTTGCATCTAAAGCGTGTGGCGGCTTTCATAGCCAAAGAGGTGAAAATGTTTTGGGGTAACGTTGAAAAACTGGTTGAATATAAACATCACACTAAAATCGAGGAAAAACGTAAAAAGGCCCTGGATCAACATTTATCGTTTATTGTCGATCAAACGGAAAAGTTTTCACAACAATTGGCGGAGGGTATGAATAAGACCATAAAAGATGCTTCAACGAATCCCAGCATAAATTCAAGTCGTATATCTTCACCAAAAAGAGATAATACCGATGGTAAGTTTAACTTGAAATTATCATTTAAACAGAAAAAGAAATATTACAATCTAACACATGATGCTAAACAGTCACTGATTCTAAAGCTTATGCTCTATTTTTGAGAAAGCTTATGGAAATTAAAAGGATGTTCGCTTTTGCGAGGCATTTGTCTGATAATTAAACTTTAAAGAGAAATATAAAATTTTCCAAAGCATAAACTAAAATTTAATATATTTTTTTTTGTTATTCTATTAGATGAATTTCGTCCGGATTCTGCTTCTGAAGACGATGAAGAGACTATAGCCAAAGCCGAGGAAGAAGACAATGCCGATGTTGATGCAGAAGTGGCGGCTTTAGAAAAAGAATCTCAAATGGATTTGGATGATTTTCTTAAAGATTTGCCTAAAGGATATTTGGAAAATCGTGATAAAATCGTGCTAGAAGAGGATACCACAGTAACAACCTCCTCTGGAGCTGCCACTTCAACCAGCAAAAAGGACACCGACAGTGATGATGGTGAATTTGAAGCGAATGAAACCAGTGAAGATGATGAGAATACCATTAGTAAGCAAGAGGAAGAAGAAATGGATGTAGATCATCAAAAAGAAATCGATGAACTAGAGGCTGACAATGATTTAACCGTTGAAGAACTAATGGCTAAATATAAATCCGGACAAGTCGATAATGACACAAAAGCCAGTACATCGAATAGAAAAATTAAAAAAGTGGTTGATTTCGAAGATGAGGATGAAGTTATAAGTCGAGCCATGCGTGACTCCGATGATGATTCTACAGCCGATGAAGAGAATGAGTCCGATGATGAAGAAGAAGTGGAAACAGACAGTGAAGACGACGAGGAAGAAGAGGATGAGAATGCTGAAGAAACAGAAGAAAATGAACAAGATGCAGGCTTAAAAAGTCTGCTAGAAGATTCATCTAATGCCAACAATAGCAGTAAAGATGATATGATCAAAGATGCTGCCGCTTTGGCTGAATCGTTACAGCCCAAAGGCAATACCTTATCCTCCACTAATGTCGTTACACCAGTACCCTTCTTACTCAAACACTCATTGCGTGAATATCAACACATTGGCCTCGACTGGCTGGTAACCATGAATGAACGCAAACTTAATGGCATTTTAGCCGATGAAATGGGTTTAGGTAAAACTATACAAACCATTGCTCTATTAGCACATTTAGCCTGTGTCAAAGGTAACTGGGGTCCTCATCTGATTGTGGTACCCTCTTCTGTCATGCTAAATTGGGAAATGGAATTTAAAAAATGGTGTCCTGGTTTTAAAATACTCACCTATTATGGTTCACAAAAAGAACGCAAACTTAAACGTGTCGGTTGGACTAAACCCAATGCATTTCATGTGTGTATAACATCTTATAAACTCGTGGTACAAGATCAACAAAGTTTTCGTCGTAAAAAATGGAAATATCTTATATTGGATGAGGCTCAAAATATTAAGAATTTTAAATCGCAACGTTGGCAATTGCTATTGAATTTCTCAACGGAAAGGTAAGTTTAAGAATATTTTTTTTCTTTTAAACTTATAAGAATTTCATTTTTAAAATGTTTTATATGAGAAATCGTTAATTTTTTGCTTTTGTTAGATTCTAGCACCGTAAATCAGTAGCTTAACGCTTTGCAAACTTAGTTAAGAGACTACGCTTGGGTGCTTACATTAATATTATTAGACTAATCTCGCTATTATAGACTTTATTTTTTTCACAAAAGTCTGTACTAATATTTTAGACTACAACTATAATAAAACATAATTTCCTGCTTTGTAAAGAGATTAATCGATGATGTTAACTTGGTACAAATATCATTACTAACGAACGACTCCTATTTAAGTGCTATACGGGGGAACAGAAAATACATGAAAATTTGCTTAGTGTTTAATGTTAAGTTAGTGTGAGCGGAGACAGTCGTCACTTTATAGTCACCAAGTAATCTAGTGAGTGGACACTTATAAAACAAATTTAAGCCGAGAATTGGCAGTTTCAGACTGTCTCTTTCTAATATATGTAGTGACTATTGAATTTCTCTGTGTAGCCGACGGCTATTGGTTACCCCTAAGCTAAGTAACTCGGAAAATGAGTTGCTTTATAAGCAACTCATTTGTGTCCATTAACGTTGGTCCCGTTGTGTTACGCCAGCTATCACAGGAGTTTATTCTTATGTCGCTCTCTGTACAGAACTAAACCAACCGGTTTCATTTATGTAATTCTTCTATGCCTGACAAAAAGGCAGCACCAAAGTGATGTTCCCCGGTAAACGTAGGTCAGTAGCAAAGTAGATGTGAAATCGTCTCATCTTCTTCCTCAAAATGATAATGTGCTATATCCAATGTCTTTTGACATGTAATTGCTGATAGTTAGTTAGTTAGTTAGTTAGTTAGTTAGTTAGTTAGTTAGTTAGTTAGTTAGTTTAAAAGAAGATTGTACACATATACATCAAAACCGAAGAAATACACCTAGGCCTCTATCGGACATGTTGTGCACTCCTTAACCAGTGCCTGAGGTGGGAATCGAACCCACCACCTTCGGTTTACCAGACTAGAACACTTACCACTAACCTACCGAAAGCCACCATTACAAATGAATTCGAATTAAAAATAAGTTCAAACTGAAAGGAAAAAGATTCTATAAAAGACTCCCATTTAGAAAAGTATAATTTGTGATTAAATATATGATAACATTATATGATAATTTAAACCATGCAATAGAGTCATAAATGACTGGAAAACTAAACTCCTTTTAGTACATATTTCTCCATACATCGATCAGTAACATAACATAGCGCCCTAATCAGTAACTTAACGTCTGCTAAATTAGTTGAGATGCTACGCTTAGGCGCTTAAAATAAGTTTTAGCAATAATTTCATTTTAATAGAAGTTTTTGTATTTACTAAAATGCCTTCTTAAAGATTTTATGCTACAGTTGCAATATAACTGAAAAAATCCGGCAGTTTGTAAATTTGCAAGACCTAAATGAATAGTAAACTAAGTTGTATTTGTAATATAGGATCACTTTAGCAATCAATGTAAAACAACATTAAGAATTATACGTTTTTTGTGTGTTAACATTAAGATAAATACATTTGCAAAACTAAAGCATTTGCAAGTCTTGTAAATATACTACGAAAAAGGATGTTTTCTTTTAAAAAAGTTAAAATAATGAAATTTGTTGCTTTAGAGAGATTTTAATGGGGAAAGTGAAATGATTTTAAAGTCCTTAACATGAGATTAGTTATCATTAACTTTAGCGCCATAATCAGTAACTTAACGTCTGCTAAATTAGTTGAGATGCTACGCTTAGGCGCTTAAAATAACTTTAGCAATAATGTCATTACTATAGTCATTAATACTTGATTTAATAACTAATTAAAAATGTTATGCTACAATTTATATTATGATATAAATAGATATCAGAATAAACATTTTAGAGATACCAGGGATTGCAAATTTACAAGGCTTGTAAACTGAAATGTTGATGCAAAACTTAAATTCATGAAAATTTTGAAGTTAAATGAAGTTTTAAGGTGGTTTTTGTGAACAAAACTTAAATTAGGTATATTAGTATAAAATCCTAATATATAATAGGGATTGCATATTTACAAGGCTTGTAAATTGAAATGTTTATGCAAAACTAAAACAGGTGAATTTTCTAAAGTTAAATAAAGTTTTAAGGTGGTTTTTGTGATAAAGTTGGAAGCGTTTAAAATGAACTCTATAAAAAATAGCTTATTTACTACTATTGCAAATATACTACAACAGGTTATAACCATTTTTCTTGGAAAAATTTGATATAATTACTTTTGTTTAGTTGAAATAGATTTGAATGGGAAAAAATGCTGAAGTTTAAAATTACAATTTAATATCATCCCTATTATCCTAATAGATATATGGGATTGCAAATTTACAAGGCTTTTAAACTGAAATGTTTACGCAAAACTAAAACAAATTAAGTTTCTAAAGTTAAATAAAGTTTTAAGTTGGTTTTTGTGATAAAATAGAAAGATTGATAACGTTTAAAATGAATTCAATAAATAATAGTATATTTACTATTATTGCAAATATACTACAATAGATTATAAGAATTTTTCTTGCAAAAATTTGATATAATTACATTTGTTTAGTTTAAATAGATTTGAATGGGAAGAAATGCTGGAATTTAAAATTTTAATTTGATATCATCCCTATTATCCTAATAGATAATAAGGATTGCAAATTTACAAGGCTTGTAAACTGAAGTGTTAAACTAAAACAGATGAAGTTTTTAAAGTTAAATAAAGTTTTAAGGTAATTTTTGTGATAGAATAGAAAGAGTGATAACGTTTAAAATGAATTCTATAAATAATAGTATATTTACTACTATTGCAAATATACTACAATAGATTATAACAATTTTTCTTGCAAAAATTTGATATAATTACATTTGTTTAGTTTAAATAGATCTGAATGGGAAGAAATGCTGGAGTTTAAAATTTTAATTTGATATTTTTAACTTTAGCGCCATAATCAGTAACTTAACGTCTGCTAAATTAGTTAAATTACTACGCTTAAGCGCTTAAAATAAGCTTTGCTATAATTTCCTTTTTGAAAACTTTTGTAATTTTCCTAAAAAAGTCTATTTTGAAAATTTATGCAATAAACAAATTACTATTAATACTACAACTAATACAAAACTTTAGCACCATAATCAGTACTTAACGTCTGCTAAATTAGTTCAAGTGCTACGCTTAGGTGCTTAAATTAAAATTGTCTAAATTTGCTCTCTTTTGCTATATTCATTTTAAATTTTATTAAATTTATATAGAAAAATTTAGACAATAAAATAAAATTAAGGAAACTTTTAAGTATTTTAATTTGCATTCAAAAAAAAGCATTTCTTGTTTGTTTTCTATTCAACAAGTAAATCGTATATGAATGCTAAATAAAGTTTTAACGAAACTAAACACTTGCAAGAAGTAAATTTTCTATAAATTTATTTTTAATAAGATGTTTAACATAATAGAATTAATTAACAAAAATCATTTAAATAAACTTTTTAATTTCAATTTAAATTAATAAATTTCTAAAATTTACTCTTTCCTTTTGTTTCATTACAGACGTTTGCTGCTAACCGGCACTCCTTTGCAAAATGATTTAATGGAATTATGGTCATTAATGCATTTTCTTATGCCCTATGTTTTCTCATCACATCGTGAGTTTAAGGAATGGTTTTCCAATCCAATGACCGGTATGATTGAGGGTAATATGGAGTATAATGAACAGTTGATACAAAGGCTGCATAAAGTGATTAGACCCTTTTTATTGAGACGTCTAAAGAAGGAGGTGGAAAAACAAATGCCCAAAAAGTATGAACATGTTGTCATGTGCCGTTTATCAAATCGTCAGCGTTATTTGTATGATGATTTCATGAGTCGCTCCAAGTAAGTTTATTATATAATAACTAATTAATAATTATGTTATAATTTAATAATTTTTTCTTAATTTGTTACAGAACTAGAGAAACCTTGTCCACGGGCAATTTATTAAGCGTTATTAATGTTCTTATGCAATTGCGTAAAGTTTGTAATCATCCCAATATGTTTGAAGTTCGTCCCACATTGTCACCCTTTCAAATGGAAGGTATATCATATGAAACTTCACGTTTAATATGTGATCTAATGGAATATGATCCATTTACGGTGAGTGAAATGTAACCAAAATTTTAAGTTTTATTTGCTAATTTTCAAAAAAAGAAAAAAACTTATTTTAAAACTAATTTTCAATTTGTTTAAATCATTTTGTTCCTCTTTATCTTTTACAGCAAATCGATTTACATTCTCTTAATTTGTTACTTGTTGAATTGGAACTTACACTCACTGCGTATGTCTCTCACAAATCACGTTTACTGGCAGCGCCACGTAAATTAATTGAAGAAATCGATACTATACCAGAACCGCCTCCAAGATGTCCCACAGGAAAATATAAATTTCATATACGTGTTAGAGATGTAAAGGTACAACAAAGTATCAATACACATGCGAGGCAAACGGTTAAGGTGGGTGCCAGTCCGGCTATGCGGAAAGAAGGCAATAAATTTGTGCCAGTAAATCCAGCGCTGGCCACAATGCCAGCCGTTGGAGCCGGCGTAGGTGAAACAACTAATAGTCGTATAGGCAAACGTATAAATAATGTTATCAATCCAGTGGGTGCACCCAAACTTGGACCAATAACACCGGCATGCATCACAACCAGATCTCGAGATGTTTCCATGACCGATGTCGCAATGGGACCAACGCCAGCGAAACAGTTAAAGCTACAGGACACCATCAATGGTGAGACATTAAAGACAACAGTTAAAACAGAACAAACAAGAGATGACAAAACTCTAGTGGCGGCTTTGGCGCAACAGGTTAAAACCAATAGTTCGTCTAGACTAAATGAAGATATAACTGTTAAGACTGAACCCAAGGATGATATAGACGATGATACATCATCTGAATTGGATCCCATATATAATATGAGCGATATTTTGCAACAGCGTAAAGAACAACGACTAGCACGTCTCAAGTTAATGGCTAATGTCAATAAGAGACGCACAGAAGCAACACCGATTTATGGTGCTGATTGTCGAGAGTCCATAGAACAATGCAAAGAAGCCAGTAATCTTTTAAGATTCTCCAGTTGGCAAACTAGAGGTTTAACAAACTGTTCTACAGCCATGACGAGACGTGGTGAAAATTGGACCTTAAATAAAATGTTAAAATCCTACGAACAGCGTTGTGAAGATCTTAAGCAAATATTTCAAAATTTTGTCATATACGTACCGTCCGCTTGTGCTCCCCGCATACGTTTCTATGTTAATAACTTAACGTCTAGACGTTATTTGAAAGAACAACAAGTCGAGAGCACTATACAACGTGAAATGTCACCTAAACTGACCATGTTACATCCGATTATATCGGCCATGACAACACAATTTCCCGATCCTCGTCTCATACAATATGACTGCGGTAAATTGCAGACCATGGATCGTTTGTTGAAACAATTAAAGTCGGGTCATCATCGTGTTTTGATCTTTACACAAATGACCAAAATGTTGGATGTTTTAGAAGCCTTCCTTAACTATCATGGTCACATCTATTTACGTTTAGATGGTGCCACTAAAGTCGAGCAAAGACAATTGCTTATGGAACGTTTCAATACAGACAAACGTATATTCTGTTTTATTTTATCAACACGTTCGGGAGGTGTAGGTATTAATTTGACTGGAGCTGATACTGTGATATTTTACGATTCAGACTGGAATCCCACCATGGATGCTCAGGCGCAGGATCGCTGTCATCGCATTGGACAAACTAGAGATGTACACATCTATCGTTTAGTTTCCGAAAAGACCATCGAAGTCAATATACTCAAGAAGGCCAATCAAAAGCGTATGCTTAGTGATATGGCCATTGAGGGTGGTAATTTTACCACTTCGTTCTTTAAGAGTTCAACCATTAAGGATCTCTTTAATGTGGAGACACAACAACAAATGGGTGATAACAGCAATAATACAACAACAACTAAAGCACAACAGGAGGCATATGATAAACCTAGTACATCTACGGCGGTGTTAGAAAATACTGAAGTTGATTTAGAGAAACAATCTCTAAAAGCATTTGAAAGCGCTTTAGCTGCTGCCGAAGATGAACAGGATGTTCAAGCTACAAAAACTGCTAAAGCTGAAGTGGCCGCAGATTTAGCTGAATTTGATGAAAACATTCCGTTGGATGAAACCACAACAGCGGCCGATACTAATGTTGAACTTAGTAAGGCCGATTTGGAAATGCAAAATTTGGTTAAACAGGTATGTATTTTTGGCAAATGGATTTGGTTTTTTATTAAATTCTTGTAAAGATGTGTTTGCTTCAAAGTTATTCTTATATTGTTTTTATTGTTAACAATATTTAGGATTTCTTTAAAGCTAGATTAAGTGGACGTTCAGACATAGTTAAAGCGATTTTTGCTACGCCTAATTATATCACTCAACGTCTAACAGTTTTGTTATACATATTTATATATATATATTATTACTTTATGATCTTATGATATGATAGTAAAAGATGTTCTATAATGGTGGCACTGATTATTTAAAGTTTTTATTAGTTTGTAAATTTTAACATGAATATTTAGTGCCCATATTAATTTCAGACGTTCAGACATAGTTAAAGCGATTCTAAGTTACGCCTAATTATATCACTCAACGTTTAACAGTAACATATATTAAATATATTTATTTTAAAGTTTTGTTAAAGAATTTGGTTCAGTGTTCCTGAGGGCATTGAATATTTAAAGTTAAAACTTGTTTTTTTTATATTTTAACATGAATATTTAGTGCCCATATTAATTTCAGACGTTCAGACATAGTTAATGCGATCTTTTGTCACGCCTAATTATATCACTCAACGTCAGACAATCATGATCCAATTAAAGAATATTGAAAAGTACTTTAGAATGGATTGTGTAATCAAGTTGAAGTAGTTTTGTTTGGAAATTCTAAATCTTACTATACTGGATCACAATAACTCTTTATATTAAATAGGTTGGGAGATAATAAATTACTACCCTGTAATATCCCTTAGTTTATTGTGGAAACTATTTCCTAGTCATTTCAATCAGAAATTTTATATTCTAGGACAAAGGCAGGTAATGTGCTCATCTGTCCCTAATTCCCCACTAGCCTCGTATAAGCTGCGCGGACTTTAACCTATGATTGTGTTTTTCAGTTTTAGCTTTAAGTTCAGTTAACTTTGTTAGTATTGCCAACTTTTCACTAAAAAACATAAACAATGAACAGCTGTTTTTTGCAAACAATACTTTTGTAAAATGGAAAATTTTGGAAAAAATGTTAAGTAAATATTTAAAACAATAATAAATAAAACAAAACAACTCAGAAAATTGCAATTTACTTAAAATATTAAGTTTTTGTTCTTCCGAAATCATTGTTTTATTGTTTTTGTTAATTATGTTTTCTCACTTATAACTTGAGTTTAATCGGCCAATTACACTCAGTTAAACTAAGATAATAAGTAACTTTACTGATAACTGAAAAACACGAAACCTATATTAAGCCCGGTTTAACCAAAGAATGAAGATTATCTTTATCTGTAAAACCCGCCCTTACTAAGCAAAGTTGTTAGTCCCTTTGTGATGCCTGTAACGATAATAGAGATAGAAAATAAATAAAAAGGATAGTTTTAGGAGAGGTGTA
This sequence comes from Lucilia cuprina, assembly GCF_022045245.1. Lineage (NCBI taxonomy): Eukaryota > Metazoa > Arthropoda > Insecta > Diptera > Calliphoridae > Lucilia > Lucilia cuprina. Next base: position 41,236,239 of record NC_060954.1, read on the forward strand.
GAGTAAGTATAGAATGAAATACTGAGAGTAATGAAGAATTGAGATAGAATTAGAGGATAAATAGAAGGTTTTATCCTTGTGGACTAATAAGTATCTTGGTCAAGTATGGCTTGGTGGTCTTAAAAACCAATTACTGTGCCTGATAAAGGCATTAATATTGTCCAGTCTTAGCCTGGATATATCGGTATATGTCCTATTTTCGTCAATTCATTAGCAATTCAGTTGCCAAACGAATCCCCGTTTCCCCGTACCTATTTGAGTATCCTGTTTAAGGATGTCTATCATTCCTGGACTAGTTTGTATGTAGTATATACATGAATCAGGGATTTGATAGCAGCTTGGTTATCGGTACAAATTTGAATATTCCTAATTCAGGGATAAAAGTGCCATCTCCCACTCGTTCCCCTTTCTTAGAACCGTCCGTATATACTGAGCAGTAGTCAATATTAACTGGGAGAAAATATGACTCCTCTATAATACTTGTATGGCCGTATGTCCTATATATCCATCCATCTATAGCATTGAGTCTGAGGGCAGAGCTAAGTACCAGTTTCCTGGCTGCCAGATCAGTAGGGATTCAATTTAGCAATGCGAATAGAAATTTGGTGGATGTTATGCCACTGTTATAAGGATTGTTATCCTCCTTAGAACCTTGTCTGGTGGAAAGCAAGTGCTTTCCGCACTGTAAAGGAGAATAGGTTTTATAACCGTTTCATAGATCCAGTTTACCAAATTGGGGTTTAGTCGCCATATATAGTTAGTACTTTTCTAGCTGTCACATTCGCTACATGATGAGCGGTTAGGTAACAAAGTAGGATATGAAAAGCAACTTTTGTTACTCTCCATTACGAGTCTACAAGAATCTTGTTGTTGCAGTCGTATAGCTGTTGAAAGTTTTTCCCTGAAAAACACTTCCTGTTGATACGATCGTTGCTGAGTTGACAAACTTTAGCTGATAATTACAATTAACAATTTTCAATTACTTGTAATAAAATATGTAATTATCATCTACCAAACTAGATTTTTAGGGCATCTAATATTTAAAGTTTTATATTTTCTATAAATTAAATTCTGACACAAATATTTGATGCCTAGATCAATGCTTTTTATTAAGATTTACGTTCAGACATAGTTAAAGCGATCTTTGCTACGCTTGATTATATCACTCAACGTTAAACAATTTAATATTTATATTTTAACTTGCATTTCATTATTATTTAGGGCATTAAATATTTAAAGTTTTATATTTTCTATAAATTAAATTTCAACACGAATATTTGGTGCCTAAATTAATCTTTGTTTTTTTTAAGAAGGACGTTCAGACATAGTTAAAGTGAAAACACACACTTGATTATATCACTCAACGTCAAATAGATTTATATTTTAACTGTATTTTAAACAAAATTTTAATTTTTTTTTTCAAAAAATCTTCAATATTAAATCACAATTATTGTCTTCGTTTACAGCTCTCACCCATTGAACGTTACGCCATGCGTTTTGTTGAAGAAACTGGTGCCGCTTGGACAGCAGAACAATTGCGTGCTGCCGAAGCTGAGCTAGAGGCCCAAAAACGAGAATGGGAAGCTAATCGTTTGGCAGCACTGCAAAAAGAAGCCGAACTGCTAAAACAGGAAGAGAGTGCTGAAGAACCTCTAACCTATTCACGAAAGGATGCAACAAATCAGGTTAATAAATCTACTAATAATAAGAACAATAACAAAAATCGTAGCAATAAAACTAATGTAGCGGCTAAACGTAAGATCCAAACAAATAAACAAAGATTAGCGGCTTTAAGAAACCGTAAGGGTTCGTCCACCACAGCAACAGCTCAAACAGCTGGAGCTAAAGCCCAACGTAATCGTAGAGAATTACAAATAAGAAGACGACGTTCTAGCACTAGACTGCAGAATAAACCCACAGCAACTAAAACAGCTAGGCAGGATAAAACACGTGTTAGAAATCGTAATAGTAGGGGGGAAAGTAATAACAATAGCACTCAAGACGAAAGTAGTAATGATAGTAATAGTGAAGAAGTTAGTGATGAGAATGAGGAAGAAGAGGCGGATGAGGAAGAAGAAAATGAAAATCTAACAGAACAGGAAGATAGTGAAAATGATACACAAAATGAAGAGCTAGAAGATGAAGAAGATAATGAGTTACAAACTAGTGAAGAGGGAAGCGAAGATGAACAAGGGCAGGAATCAGTGAAGAAAAAAATAGTTAAACAAACAAATAAATTCCGAAAGCTTAGAAAAGTCATAGACTATGACGAAGATGAAATAGTAAATAGGCGCAGGTTGAGATCTTTAAATCGCTCAGCTGCTTCTCGTGGTAGTTTAAATAGTTCCTCCAACAAGGAAACTTTAACTAGCTCTAGAACTAAACAAGCTAAGGGACAAAAGTCTTCTTGTAATGTAACCAATAGAAAGACCACACGCACATCAATGGCGGCAGCAGCTGCAGCAGGCAATGATTTGAAAACAAGTTCAAAAACACAAACGGGTGTGAAAAATCAAAAACTTTTAAGTTTTGCACAAAAACGTATGCAACAAAAAAGACGACAGGAAATGTTGCGCAAAAAGCAACAAGAAACAACAGAACAAAGAAAACGGAAATTGAGTGTGAGTCCAGGCAAAGGAGCTGCAACTTCCACAGCAAAGAGAAGAGCAACAGTGACAGCTAATACCACACGCAGGGTTTTAAGACATAGTCCCAGAAAGGCAGCACAAAAGGAAGAAGAACATGAAAATGAAGAAGAGGAAGAAGAAGCAGAAGACAAACCAGAAGATCTTAATTTAGAGGATGATAGCCAAGAAACTATTGAACACAATGAAACTGAAGATGATGAACTAGAAGAAAGTGAAACAGATGAACACAAACCGGTTAGGGAAAAGGCAAAAACAACAAAAACAAATGCTCCTCGTACGATACATAATTTGTCCATACGAAGTCGTGGTGGCAAAACTATGAAAATGGATGAAGAGGTGGATAATGAAGAAAAACACGAAGATAATGAAAATACTCATGATATAGATAATGACGAAGAAGATGATGATAAATCTAGTTATGCCACAGCTGGTGATAATGATAATTATGGAGAAGATGACTATGATGATAATTATAATCACAGTGAAGAGGACAATCCTAATCACCAGCAACGTCATAACCAAAATCAACATCAGCCTGATGCTGGCAATTCCTCCAGCATGGATGTTTGGGCGGCTCACAATCAAGATACCACAACTAATTCCACCTATTACAATGTATCTGATGAGTCGGAATCCGAGGATAATGATAGTCTATCCAATTTAAATTCGACCATTAAAAAGACAACCTTGTCCGCCAACAAATCCAATACAAATTTACATTCTAGCCTAAGAAATCAGACTGGTCATAGTACACCGCTACAACAAAACGATAATCATACGCCACGAACACGTTCTAGAGGTTCAGTTAAAATAAATCTATGGACTTTAGATGAAAGTCCTGTTTTACCAACCATTACACGGCATCATCATCATCATAATGCTGGTGGAAAGGTTAATAGAAATCAACATAAATCCGATGATGAAACATTAAAAGCACATGATCATAAAACTGCAATAAAAGCAATAAGCAGTAGTTTAAAAAAGACTAAAAATGAAACTCCCACAAAAACAGCCTCTACGTCTAATACTTTACATCGTTGGCTTTTAAAAACACCACGTAACCAACAGCAGCAACATCAACAAAATGAAGGAAATTCAACGGTTAATGGCCCTACAAAATCCTTAAGTGAATCTTCCAATTCATGATGCTGATCATTGTTGAGAGAGAAAAAATAAATAGGAAACAGTATTAATTAAAACAGTCAAATCATAATTTGCCTTTGTAATATTTGAAAGAAAGAACAAAAAAACATAAAATTGTTTTTAAATAGTTGTTGATGTTATTGCTGTGTGTGTGTGAGCTAATTTAATAATTTGTGGTTTCTTTTTTATTGGTTTTCAATTTAAGGAACTAATGTTTATTTATTTATGATTAACAATATTCATTTAAACTGCCACTAGAAGAAAGATTTTGTTTATTTCATCTTTTTGTGGATTAGAACAAAAAGCGGTGTTTAAGGGAAATGTTTTTAAGAAAGTTTGTTGTCATTATTTTGTAGGAAAACACTTAGAATAAATAATAAATTGGCCCTGTGTCTGAGGTTTTGACGTTTAACTGCTGTTTAATTTAAACTGCAGTTAAATGGAAAACTTATTACATAAAATTATCATTCAAATGTTTAATAATTTGTATGTCTGACTTGGAATTCTTTTCTGTAACAAGTTTTCTTAAAATTTCGTCAGCAGAAACTATACAAATCGGTTTTGTTTTCATTAACAGTTGACTGCGAGGAAGTCTCCTTTTAAAATTGTGAAAATTAAGTGAAATAGAAAACTATTTCCATCATTTAAATGTTCAAAAATTTGAGTGTTGAACTTAAAAGTTGTTTCTTAAACAAGTTCTACTTGAAATTTCATCATAAAGCTATACAAATAGAATTTTCTTACATTAAGAGTTGAAATCAAGGAGCTGAACCGTTTTTTCAGTTCAACAGTTTAAACGACAGTTAATCTAAAAACTAATTTATTATAATAAAGAATAAGAATTTATTAATATTTTAATTTGTTGCCGAAACGAGTCCCCTTTAGCTATAGAGAAGGATTTTGCTACTTTAAATAGTTTTCTATACAAGGTCTAACTTTAACTACTCGTTTTTCTTAACTATCTTACAGTTCAACTTAACATTTTCTTAATACAGTCGTTTTCTTAACAATGTTCAAATTGTCGATTTAAAATTGCACTCAGATTAACTAAACGTTTTCTAAACAAAAGTATATTTTAGTTTAACTCATTCTTTTCTAAAAATGGCGTTTAGTTTTACTAATCTTGTTTTTAAACCCAGTCTTATTAATTGTTTTCAAAACAAACTTTAGTTTTTTGATTAAAATTTTCCTGCAGATTAACTAATGTTTTTGAGAATCTAAAACCTATTCAAAACGTTTCTAAAACCTTTGTTTCTAAACGTTTCTAAAACTTATGTTTCTAAACGTTTCTAAAACCTATCTTAAGTTTAACTTTCGTTTAACTAAACCTTTTCGAAACACTGTTTAAGATTTGTCTTTTAAAGTAAACTCTTGATGAAACGAAGTTTAACTGGTTGGCATAGATAAAGGTTTAAGAAAGATTTGCAAAACTAGGATGCGATGTGTTTTTAAATTTTGAGTTTAACTAAACGTTTTCTAAACAAAGTTTGATTGCTTTAATCGTCTTTTAAACAAAGTTTATTTTGTTAATTTTAAAGAACGTTACAGTTTACGATTCGATTTTAACAACGTTTTTTGTTTAAGTAATCTGTTTATAAAACGAAGTTTAACTAGATGTTATAGATTTAACTAGTTGTTAAGATCTTTTGTTGAAATAAACTGCTGATGAAAAGAAGTTTTACTAGTTGACATACATAAGGGCTAGAAAAAGATTTAAAAAAGTTTTTTTTTTAACTTTTAGTTTAACTAAGCGATTTGTAAACTAATTGTTTTCTAAACAAAGTTTTAAGGCAGTAATCGATTTTTAAACCAAGTTTATTTTGTTTATTAAAAGGAACGTTTAGTTTTCTAAACACAGTTTAAGATTTGGTTTTAAAAACGCTTCTTGTTTAAGTAAACTGTTCATAAAACAAAGTTTAACTAGTTGTTATAGATTTAACTAGTTGTTTAGACCTCTTGTTGAAATAAACTGCTGATGAAAAGAAGTTTAACTAGTTGACATTTATAAGGGTTTGAGAAAGATTTAAAAAACATTTTAACTAAACGTTTTGTAAACTAATTGTTTTCTAAAATAAGTTTTATTGCAGTAATCGGTTTTTAAACAATGTTTATTAAAAAGAACATTTAGATTTCTAAACACAGTTTAAGAGTTGGTTTTAAAAACGCCTCTTGTTTAAGTAATCTGTTTATGAAATAAAGTTTTGCTAGGTGTTATAGATTAAACTAGTTGTTAAGACCTTCTTTTGAAATAAACTGCTGTTGAAATGAAGTTTAAAAAGAAGTTTAAAAGAACTTTAAAAAACAGTTTAACTAAACGTTTTCTAAACTAATTGTTTCCTAAACAAAGTTTTATTGCTGTAATCGACTTTTAAACAAAGTTTATTAAAAAGAACATTTAGTTTTCTAAACACAGTTTAAGACTTGTTTTTAAAAACGCCTCTTGTTTAAGTAATCTGTTTATGAAATGAAGTTTAACTAGTTGTTAAGGCCTCTTGTTGAAATAAACTGCTTAACTAGTTTGAGAAAAATTGGACTTTGGTTTAAAAACGGCTTTAGTTTAAATAAACTGTTTATGGAATTAAGTTTAACTGGTTGTTATAGATTTGTTTCTATAGTTCGTTTAAGTAAACCTTGACGTAAAAGAATAAACTTTTTAAAGAAAAGCTAATAACTTTTATAAGTTCTAGTTAAAATAAGTGGATAACTATCAGCCATTAGCAAAGAAAAATTTCTTTTAAAAATTCCTTAAACACCCATTTTTTTAATACCACAAAAGAAATGCTGCTTGCCCTCTTGTTACAAAAATTTCTTCACTTACTCCTGCTATTGTGTTTATTTTGAGAATAAAACTTTCTTTAGATTTCTTTTCAATTCAAATGGATCAAATAAATTTGTAAATTTTTCTAAAAAAACAAAGAAACTATAACTTGTAAATAAAACTATATTTTAAATATAAAACTTAATATATAGAATTCTATAAAAAAAAACAATATAATTAGCTGTTAGTTAGACACGATAGGTATTAATAATAAATAAAATAAAATAAAACGACAGAAAGTAAAAAAAAACAAAACAAATGTCCTGACACCAGAATAACTAAGTTCTGTTCTTTTTTTTCACTAATAAAAGAAAACATTTAAAAGAAATGTTAAATTTTTCAAATTGTTAAATATTATTTTGTTTATTATGGAAAATTAATTACATATTATTAAAAAAAAACAAAAACATTTTTTAAATTAAACTTTTTGTTCATTAAAGTTTAATATAATCCTTTTTTTGTTAAAGGTTTATTCATAAAATTATAAATAAGTTATGTTCTCTTTTTTTTAATTTTAATTTAAGTTTTTTTTTTAATTTAAGTCTTTTTAGTTTTACTTACTAAAAAAAATACAAAATAACTAGAAAAACCTAGAAACAAAACAAAAAAACAACTACAATTATAGGTTTAACAAGGACTTGTGTATTTTTGTTTTCTCTTATAAAAAACAAAACTTACAACAACAAAAAATTATTTATTAATTTATATACACTTAAAAAAAAATAACTTTTGACTCTTCAAAACAAAAGCTATAAAATTTGAAATAATAAAAGTATAAACTTTAAAAGCTTTTAACAAAAAAATAATAATATATATTACAAAAAGAAAAAAAACCAAAATCAACAAAAAATGTGTTTTATTTAAATTTTATTTATTGCTTTATAAAACTCTTTAAGTGAAGACAATTATAAAAAAAAATAAACTAAAAAAAACCCAGCGAATCTTTGGCCCTTTTTTTTAACGTTAAAGAAAAAATTCACAATAATTATATATTTTTGGAAATGTTAAGCAAAAGTAATATTAAATTGTATATAAATTGTTTGTGTTTAGAGGAAAACAAAAGAAAGAAAAGTTATTTTATTAAAAAAAATATTATTTTCTAATTTTTATAAAAAAAAACAAATAAAAATCTGTTTTGGTGTCTTCTTTTATTTTACTTTTAAAGGTTTCATTTTGCTAAATTAAACTGTAAATATAATAAATTAAAACAACAATTAGCTAACAGCTTTTTTTTTTATAAACATTTCACTTTTCTCTTACTCAAGGAATGTTTGGTTATGGCATTAATTAATATAAATTTAAACGCATTAAAGGGCACCAAAACAGTTTAATTATCTAACTATTTAAAAGAAATATTTAAAAACTAAAAAAAAAAATTCCAAAATTTTTGCCATTTCCAAACGGCCTTAGATTTCGTTCTAATTTTTTTATTTATTTATTTTTTTTTTTGTATTGTTTTTACTGCAACTAAAGTTTTATTACTCTAAACAAGAGCAAATAAATAAAATTTTTATAAAACCTTTAAATTTTAAGTCACCAAAACAGTTTTTACTAGAAAATAATATTTTTTTTCTTCTTTTCTTTTTTTTTGCACAACACAATCAACGACTTCCTACTCTATATCTGGTTATTTGTGTATGTGTTTTTCCCATATATCTGTTTCCCCCCCATCCCCAACACTCTCACTTTGTACTATTCACAACTATATGTGTCGCTTTTAAATGACACATTGTGTGGGCCTTTGTGTGTGAACGATTTTATTATTGTTATTACAATAAAATAGATCTGGATTTCGGCTAATACTATGGAACAAATGCCGGTAAGTACTTTTTTTAAATATTTTTTATTAACAATTTATTTGATTTTGTTATATTTAAAGACCTGACGCCTATTCTCTTAGAAAGGTTTTTGAAGAATTCTATTCTATTCTGAAACCTAATGTGTGGTTCCTTAGCTAGCTTTTAAGATACAAAATCTTTAAAGCTTTCATTCAAAATTTGTTAAAATTTATGAAAATTGAGAAATTATAATCAAAACACTAAGGGCAGGTTTCTTACTCTTCAGTTAAACTAGGCTTAACTTGCTGTTAGATTAAACTCAGAACAAATTTAGGCGGACTTTAACCGATAATTGTGTTTTTCAGTTGAAAGATTTAAGCTCAGTTAACTTTGTTAGTATTGTCAAGTTTTCACTCAAAAACATAAACAATGAACAGCTGTTTTTTTGCAAATAATACTTTTGTAAAATGGAAAATTTTGGATAAATGTTAAATAAACATTTAAAACAATAATTAATAAAACAAAACAAATCAGAAAATTGCAATTTACTTAAAATATTAAGTTTTTGTTCTTCCAAAATCATTGTTTTATTGTTTTTGTTAAAATGTGTTTTCTCACTTATAACTTGAGTTTAATTGGCCAATTACACTCAGTTAAACTAAGATAATAAGTAAATTTACCGATAACTGAAAAACACGAAACATATATTAAACCAGGTTTAACCAAAGAATGAAGATTATCTTTATCAGAAAAACTCGCCCTAAAGATTGAATCGGAGAATGTAAGAAATTGGACTCAAAACTAATTCATTGAAATTTGTTTATGAATAGTCCTGATCTAGAGATTAGGATAGTTTAAGAAGAGCTGCCACTCTTGAACAACAGAGTTTCATTTTAATTGCTTTCTATGAAAGTGTAAAAGTATGAATAGAGGATTATTAAGAATACAGAGAGAACAGAAAATGAAAAAGGGCTCTTTGTGAACTGAGACCCAAATAATACATTTTTCCCTCATTCCCCGACAGTCGGTTCTACGTACCAGAATGACCCGAAATTTTTCGGCCAAGGACTGTCAACCCCAACTACACATTTTTACCAAAGGAGCAACATTTTCCGGCATTGCTGCTCCGTATCCTATTGGTCCGTGCCGGAATCGAACTAAATCCCGAGCCAGTTTACCAGAACCGGTTGCACCATATGTCCATCCAAAAACGGTGTCACCTCAGAACAACTACAACTAGATGGTTACCTAAAAAATGAAAAAGAATCATTCTCATTATAGTCTAACAAAAACGGCTAATACCCCTCATAAAACCCTGTAGTGTGCCTGGAACCTAATTCCCATTTATATCAGCCTAACCCTTGATCACAAGGCAGATGATGCGTTTAAGTGTCTCTAGTTCCTCAACATTTTCCTGCATAACCTGCAGAAGTCTAGTTTTATATTAACCCACTTACAGACAAAATCACTAATAGAACATAATCCTATTGGCAGAGTCAGGAAGACTGCATTTATTAAATTTAAAAAGTTTCCTTATTTCATTTTGAATCAAGTTTTTTCCATGCATTTTACTATTCCCGAACGGATTGATAATGTTGCGGAGTCTTTCTGATATCAACCTATAATAGTGACAAATGGCTGGATTCGAACCAAATCAGTTTGAAAATTAACTTCTGCCTTAAACATTACAATACATTTTGATGTGTTCCTGTATCAGCTCCATTACTTTTCAGATCGTTAAGATCTCTTTTTAGGAGACACAGCACTTGTTCAGAAGTCTGAAGGACCTTTTTATCTCTTTTTATCTATCGGCAATGTAGATACCGTTCCCTGTGATTGTATTTAAGCAAATCGTCTTTAGTTAGAAACTATATCCTGTGGGACTGGTTCTGTGGAAGCGTTTGGAGACAGCACTTGTGCAAAGGAAAAGTTCTGAAATGAGTTCTTTAATAAGTTTTATTCGAATCTAGGAAAGCTTTATAGAACTTATAGAGATTCTTTTGAACTGTTTTGGAATTAGTCCTGCCTTCAAGAAGCCGTTTCAGAATTCGTATAGGGGCAAGTTAAGTTTAGTTTAAAAGGGTTGTACACCAAAAACATACATTCAGTTGGAGATCCACGAGGATCCATTGTGCTTTCCTTAAAAAAGAAACAAAAAAAAGAATGAAGATAGAAAAGTCAGAGAGATAAGTGTGCTATTTGCTGCTGATTTCCTATCGTGATAAAGAAAGCATTTTGACAAAACCTAGAATGTCGCTTATACTATACCTAACTACATCTCCTAGGTCATCATGGAATGTTTTTCCTAGCCATAGATTCTGTATAAAATATAACTCCTCTTCGTCTTTACACAACCTACAAAACTCCTGTGTGTTAAAGACCCAATTACCCAAAAAGGCTGCTATTGCGTAGTGACTGGTTATCACTTTTAAAAGAATTCTAATACACCTCATTTCCAACCCTAATAGAATACTAATTGTCTTGTTATTCAACCTCGGCCTTGTATACCATGCAATCTAACCTACTGTGCTATTATTGACTGGAGGAGTTCTTGAATTTATCAGAGATTTAGCTGTAGTACTGGCAAATTGGAAGTTTAGATCTGACACTTGACTTGTCAGTTCATCTGCTATATCATTATACTGTATGCTACAGTGCCCTAAAACCCAACACAACCTGATTGTATACATCCCAGATAGCTCGCGGATAGCATCCCTGCAGCTGCTTACTAATCTGTAGTGAACTACATGACATTTCAAGGCCTTAAGTGCTGCCTGAAGGTGAACATAAACTGTCATGTCCAACTCCCTTCTAATGTGTATCTTTATCAGTTCCAAAGCTTTCCAAATAGCTAAAATCTCTCTGAAAACAATACATTTATCCGGAAGTCTTTATATAACAGTCTACTAAATCAACTCTTGTACTTGTGCCGGATTCCATTTTGGAAGCATCAGTGAAAAAATTGTTTTCCCTTTTTGAGGAAACAAAATACAGAAAGAGATTCTTTCTTCAGTTATAGTTAATTTCATTTAAATGAACTTATTCCATATTTTTAATAATAATTTCTTAATTTCCTTCCTCCTCCTTTAGATGTGGTGTCCACCTACACCGCCGCAAGATAACGATGACATCTACATCGATTATTCGCTCAGTTTTATGTACGATGTAGAGCCAATACCAGAGTCCGAATTGCCGCCGGTATATGTTAAGAAAGAATACAAACGTTCTCGTTCAGAGGCCGGATTCATGATCGATGGTAATAAGAGACCGGCAAAAATACGTCGTGAAGAAATGTTCTGTGCGCCAAGATCACTCTTCGATAGACCATCGCCGGCTATAGCGAAAATACGAAGAGACTTGAAAAATCAACGTTATCGCGGACAATTCAAGCCAAATGTACAAATACCCGGCTTAAAACCACAAATGCCACAAAAACCTTTGACGGAACCCGAAGGAATGGCCGAATGGTGTATATATGAAGATATAGCCATATTGCATGTTTTGGTTAATTTGCAGGGATTACCATGTAATTTAATGTTACTCTCTCCCGGCCACACACCCAATTGGGATTTGGTAGCCGAAATTGTGAATACCTACTCGAAGACCTTTAGATCGGCGAAACAGTGTAGATGGCGTTATGAAACTACCATACAGCCGCGTGAAGAAGGTAAACTGGTGGAAAGTCCCAAGAAACAGAAAAAGCTGAAGACCACCCTTAAAACGGAGTATCTTAAGAGTCCCTTGAGATGTCTAAGAACTACACAAAACTATGCTAACGACAATAATGCCACTTTCACTAAGATTATGCGTTCTCGTTTTGATTGTATTAAGACGGCTTATTTGAAAAAGGCTCCGCCACCGAAGCGGCACTTCAACACTCCCAGCTCTATGAATCCGAAACATATGGAGGTATTGCAGGAGTTTGGTATAGTTAATTATGATCAGCCTATATCACCACAAAATATAGCCATCATGAGAGCGAATAAATTGCGTGAAAAACAAAGATCACAATGTCCACCACCACCTCCACCAGCTACGACACAGGCTCCACAAGTATGTCAAACTGGACAACAGCAGCAGCCACAAACATGTGGCGTCACTACGGCAAATACGGTTAACATAGTGCAACAACAAAGTAATCAAACAACAACCCACTTGCAAGAATTGGTGCAGCAACAACAACAACAACAGCAGCAGCAACAACATTCCCAGCAAGTGCAGGTGGCAACAGCTCCTCCTGGTCTGCATACTCAACAGTTGCAGATCCATCAGTTATCTTCAGCAGGTGGAGTAGGACAACAGCAGTCTCAACAGCAGACAGCTACAGCTATTGTACTCCAGCATGCTGGTAATTCCGGCCAACAGTTGCAGCAACAGCAAACTGTTGTTAGTGGGGGTGTGAGCCAAACTAATCAACAGCATTTGCTAAGACAACATGGTACACCCACTACTACACAGATTGTTAAAGCTATTGTGGCTCCCCAATCTGGTCTACTCACCACCAGTCAAATGCAACAATTACAGCAACAAACAAATAATTCACAAACTAATTCGGGACAAACACAACATGTGCAATTGCAGCAGCAGACATCAAGCGGTAATTTAGTGGCTACACCAGCTTCAGTTTCCGTTGTGTTAACCACTCCTGTACAAACCATTTCCTCAACAGTTACAAATCAACAGCAACATCATAGCAATCAAGTTTCATCGTCTACCGCCCAAATTGTATCACTCTCACCACAACAAACCATAGTGTCGAGCTCACCTCAGGTGGGCAGCATAGTGCAGACACAATCTCTACCACAAGTGGTGTCTGTATCACAACTTGCCACCGTAGGCACTGTGTTAACCACATCCAGTGGTATGCAGCAGCCTACTGCTACAGTGACTACACTTAATACTTCAGCTTTAAGGGCACAGCGTATAGTAGCTGCCTCCAGTGGCACTACCCTACAGGATGTTGTCTTGCAACAAAGATCTGCTGGCAATCCTAGTCCCACCATTGTTTCTATGTCTAGTTTAGGCACTAATGTAGCACAAGCACAATTGCAAGCCACACAATTCCAATTGGCTTCTATGCCCAGTGGAACACAGCAGGTAGTTACTAAGGGAATACGAGTTAGCTCCCTGCAACAAGGTCAGAAAATTGCAGCTGCTGCCCAGGCGGGCAATAATCAACAGGGTCAACCTCACACCCACATACAACTCTATAGACAGCGCCAGCAGCTGAAAGTTTTACAAGCAGGAGCCCCTGGTCAGCAAGGTCAGCAGACAGTGGTGCAAACAGCCTCAGGACAGACAGCCCTTGTCAATGCTCAAGGCACCATAATACAGGGAAGTCTTATGCAAACAGGTTCTGGACCCACCACCGTACAAGTTGTACAGGGACAAAAAGTGGCGGTAGCAACATCAAATGTAGCCGTAACCACCCCTAGTGCCACCGGAGTGGTAACCACAGTGGCAGCGTCACAAGTCCATCAACAACAAGCCCAACAGACCAGAGCTCAATTTATAAAACAAGTAGCCGCAGGCAAACAGACCATTACCCGGCAAGTGGGAGAAAGTGATATGTTGCTGGTCAAACGTCAAATGATATCAGCTGCCACTCAGCAGAAAGCAGCCCAGGTTTTGCAACAAGGAGGACAAATTTTCACCACAACCACGGCTCAAGGTATACAATTGCAACAGAGCTCTGTATCGTCAGCACAGAGTTCAACATCTGTGCAGCAGCAGGGTAATACGCAGCAAGTGGTTCAACAAGTAACTCCTCAACAAATTGCTACCCTAGTTAAGACCTCAGTGGCCACATCTGCAGCTGGAAGTGGTAATCAAGGTATTACTGTTAACACCGGTCAACAGCAAACACAAAACACCGTTAACATGGCCCTCTCTCAACTCAAACCGGGCGGTCAAATCAAAGTGACTATGGCAAATCAATCGCAAATGCGCCAATTGCACATGCAACAACAACAGCTTGCTATGCCACGCAAGATTTCGCGAATGACACAAATACAAGCAGCCCAGGCTGCTAATCAACAACAGCAGCAGCAACAACAACAGCAAAATACCAACATAACACAGTCGAACAATCCCCAACAACAGCAGGGTGGACAGTTAACACAAAAAACTTCATCAGCGGGTGCTGCTAGCTCTTCGAATACGGGTAGTGTACAAACGCAATTGGTACACATTCAAAATACCAAATCTTTGCCTAGTTCGGTTACTGTCCAACAAATTCAACAGGTTATGCGTCAGGGTCAACAGGGAACGTTGGCAACCACTGGTTTTGTTTTGGGTAAAACTAGTGTGGGCCGTGTTATACCAGTTTCGGTGGCATCGCAACCCAATCAAAGGCAAACAATACAGGTATGGAGCATTTATTGAAAAGTAGTTTCAAATACCAAAAGAATTTGGAGATTTGGCAAAGCCTCTCTTATTTACTTTCTCTCTTACTTCACTCACTTATTAATTTTTTCATTTGCCATTCTCAGGTTGTTTCGGCCGCTTCAGCTCAAGCACTGGCTGCTGGTAATTTAAGAGCCCATGTCGCAGGTGGACAAAATATAGCAGGCACTATTAAAATACCAACATCCGGCTCTCAATCTCAGACACAACAGGCCATCATAACGGCAATACAACAACAAGCAGCTGCTCAACAAAGTCAACGACAAAACGCCAGTCCCGTACGTTTACAAACAACCGCAGGTGGCAATTTAGTGGCTGTCGTACAGCAACAATCTTTACAACAGCAACAACAACAACAGCAGCAGCAGCAACAACAACAAAATGTTGTGGTAAGTTCATCGAGTGTTGTTTCAGGCAATATGAACACGTCGAATGTAACACAAGCTGAAATAATGACGATAACACAAACATCAGCAGGAGCAACGATGACATCATCGTCTGCTCAACAGCAACAACAACAACAAGGAGTAACTAGCCAACAATCGGCCACACAACAAGTGCGCACATTGGTTAAAAAGAAAATCATGCAAATTCGCAATGAAAATAAAGATTAAATCACATAAAATTATTACAATTTTGTAATTTAAACCCCCAAAACAAAGTCTTCGATCTCTCTCACACACTTTTTTCTTCAAAATTTATACAAATTTGGAACTTGTTAAAAATCAAGAAATAACTTTTTGTAAAATTTCAAAAAAACAATAATAATAATTAAATGCTCACTTTTAAGATTTTATTAAGTTTTGTTTTTTGCTGCTATTCAAGTTCTTCATCATCAAACAAATTTCAAATATTATAAAGCACTCAAGTATTATTTGTTTTAAAATTAAATTTAAATAAATTTTAAAACAAACAACAAATTCATTAAACAAAAAATAAAAACAATTATAATTTTCTCTATTTTTTTAAGTTTGGCGTTGTGTGTATAAATTGTTCTTTAACAAACAAACAGAAAAAAAGAAAAAAAAAATTATAATTTTAGGTAAAAATTTAAATTTTAAGCTTTTATTAGTTGCTTTACTAAAGTTACAATTTAGTTTTGTAATCTTTTTTTAATTTTGTAATCTTAAAAAAAAATTTGATTAGTTTTTTTATGTATAAATATAAACGAGTTTTTTTATTATTAAAAATAAAAATTAAAAAATTTAATAAACTAATGTCTGTAATTTATATATTTTATTTAATTTACTTCTCTTTTTTATATATACATTAACAAGAAAATATACTTAGTTTTAGTTGGAAAAAATATGCTATAAACATTATTTTAAAACAAAATTAATTAGTTTTTATCTTCTATATACGTCTACTACTACTACTATTACTGCTACTACTATATCTCTCTTCTTGTTAAGGGAATATACATTTCATAATGTAAATTAAGTAAATATAAACAAAATTAAAATACATATTAATATATTAAAATTAAAAGAAAGTAAATAATAAACAAATATTATTTCAAAAAATGTAATCAATGTGCTGTTTTTTTCATGTATCCAGTTTTTGTATTTTTGTTATATACAATCATCTAATTAGGTTACTTTAAATCCATCCACTTTAAATTCCATAAATCCATTGAACATAGTGAAGTAGGATTTGCTGAGCAGTTGAATATGTGATGGATGTCCTGAGCGCCCTGACCACATGCAGGACATTCGTTGGGGACGGCACGGTCTATACGTGACAAGTAGGCATAGAGCCTGTTGCTCCATCCCGATCTTAGTTGTGCCAGAACTACTGTTGTTTTCCGCGGCACGTTTTCTTTCGCTATGTCTGCTATGGGCAGGTTAGTGACGTTGAAACAGCTGGATAGTTCTTTCCTAAAATATTATAAACTTATCTAATTGAGTTAGTGTTTGTGGGTGCAAGGGGAAGAAAACTTCACTTCAGTATGTCTTAACTATAGGTCTGTGGGGTGCAAATTTCTAGGCCTAGCGGGACAAATATGTCGAAACGCTTTAGGTGAACATATGTCGGCATAATTTCACGGTTGTCTTATTCACTGGTTCTTTCTGTATCTTACACGCAGATGGCAATATGTGTACATGGTTCTGACGCACTATATGCAAGCACTTTGTTGTCTGAGCATTATTATCCGGTTGCTTAGCTCTTAGGTTGCAAAAACATCACTTTCGTTTACAATCATTTAGATGGGATGTAAACTGTTGAGTTGAACGAAACACGTATTCATCAACTAAGCAAAAATCTTTGAGGTTTCCACGACAAACGGATCTTCGCTACAAAACAACTCGATGTTCAACGGACAACAACTAAGAACTGTTAACTCGGCACAACGACTTTGCATGGGTCGCTGCTACAACAACAACGTATTTATCAAATAAGCAGAAGAGAACATTGTTCTTACCCACAGAGAATACACTGTGGTAAATCTGCAATGAACAGAGTATTTCCTGAATATATCTGGAAAAGGAAGGAAAAATTAAACTTTTGTATAAAATACCTTCATCCATCATCATCATTGAACGCAGCACACTTATCATACATTCGACACACACAAATCAATGTAGATATAAGGAATGGTAAGATCCGTATACGCCAACAAGCATCCTGAATCATATACACTTAATACCAACTCATTTGTGGAGTATCTGTTGTCTCGGCAACAGCACTGAACTTATGCAGAATTATAGACATTTACAGTGCATCAGCCTTTTAACCGATATTGTCTTCCACGAACTTTTATTTAATCCATAGCCACTACGTGTACTCCGAAAAGGCATGGGATAAGACAAAGTTTAAAATTCTGCACTGCGGGCTATAGGTTCTGGTGGAGTGACACCATTTCAAATCATTCCAAGGAAAGGCCGAGGACACATGATGTCATGACCTGTTTATAGTCCCGGCAGAGTA
The DNA here is from genome assembly GCF_022045245.1 of Lucilia cuprina. NCBI lineage: Eukaryota > Metazoa > Arthropoda > Insecta > Diptera > Calliphoridae > Lucilia > Lucilia cuprina. The sequence continues at coordinate 41,253,959 of NC_060954.1, forward strand.
AATGTAGTGGTAACACCCCTAACATACCATAATGGCGTGTTTTATCAAGGTAGCACGACCCCAAAGGACCTAGAGGGACAATTGAACAAATGCACCGTATCGTGAGGACTTTGATGACATGACAGGGCAACGGCTTAATGTGCCAAGAACGATTTTTTATGGTAGCAGTTGAAGAAACTGCACCGTGAACTAGTAGGATATAACTGGGGGTTGCTTATTTAGAACTTTTTTTTGCAACTGTAACCCTTAATATATTCAATGACCGCCATTTTATGCAGCATTTCCAGAGCGCCTGCAATTGATGGACTGTCTACTTCCGATTGTATGACGTCTTTAATGACGATGCGAAAGCGTCATATGTATATCCGTTTGTGTGTGGGAGAGTGTCCTCCATCGCAATCTGATGATTGCCTAGTTACCTGATTTCCTCATGTAAGTGATCTGTACTTTTGACCCTATGCCCCTAAGTTTTGTCAAAGCTGGACTTTTATGTTCTCAATTTAGAAATCGATCTGTGGTGGCAAATCAATGTAAGTGATCAAGAGATTTCGACCTTTCATCTAGCTCTTAACGATCTTCCATGTCGATGCAAAAGCGTCAGATGTCCATCCGTTTGTGGCTAGGAGAGTGATCCTCCATCCGAATGGGGTGACATGCCAACTGTCTAGTTAAAAAAACATAATGTGTTGTGATGGACAGTAACCTGTACTCTGTACTTTTGTCTCTATGGCCTCTAGTTGCTACGGTGCCGGGCTTTTATGTTCTCAATCTAGGATTCGATTTGTGGGGCTTAATCTATGTAAGTGATGGCAAATTTTCGAAATTTTATCTAGAGAAACTTAAAAGCATCGAAAATCTATTCGGCTATGATTGGGACATGGATCCTCCATCAGAACCTGATGGTGAATAGGCAATGGACATGTCAACTGAAACTGTCTAGTCAAAAATACATTATGATAACTGAGTGACAGTAGAGTGACCTCAAGTATAAATGTAAACATAATAAAGGATTAATTATAATAAACGATGTCCTTTAATTTTATTCATTATAAATGAGGGAAAACGATATATACTACACTTGTCTATACATAAATATCGATATATATATAATTATAAATTATCGTTCTATTTCACCACCATATACCCAAATCACTAAACAGTTCATCAGATGAGGGCAATTTAAATTCATCATTCAACCACTCGGCTTCATTACCATTCGGCAATTTGTCCTTAACACCATATTCCTTTTTATAGCCCATCTTACGCAAATCCTCCTCGTCTTCCTCTGCATCCTCTTCATCGTCTTCGACAGCTTCAAGGGTGCTGAGTTTATTAAATGGTTTTAAACGTTTTACAGCGCCCGTTGTTGACTTCATTGGCTGAACATTGAGTATTTCATGCCAATTTTCGGTAGCATCAGTTCCAGATGTAACATTTTCTACTTGGGCTTTTGACATTTTAGGTAATTCGACTTGTTCTTCATGCATAGTCTCAATTTTTAAGTCATTCGAAGCCAAACGTATTATGCGTTCAAAAAATATCGCAAAGTGTTTACGGAAACGTGTATAATCGAAAATATCGTGGCTGGTGTTGGCATCCATCATGTTATTTTGATTGTTGGCATTTTTCGACCGATTTAAAGGACCATAATGATGAAGCATATCTATGCCAGGTGCCATAGATTCTTCCCAACTCTGTAAAGGGTTTGAGATTGAGAATTTGTACGATCTTTAAGCTTAATTTTCTACAAACCAATTCTGTCCAGTCCTCAGCCGGTGAGGTTAGGATTGAGGAAATTATTTTCACAATTTTTTCCTCAAGATTTAACGTTGATATGATAAATTTGGCCACCACTAGAGCACAGGATAAATCGCAACGTTGTCTGGAATTTGATTCGATTTCGAACTCTAAACATTCTACAACCATAGTCTTACTCACCTCAACTCATCTTTACGCATTTCCATTAATTTATCACCTTCTGCTATTAAATGATCGTAATTCTCCTCAATTTGCATGACCAAGGATTCTTTGGGTTCATCATCAGATTTCTCTTGTAATTTACGTTGAAGATCTTTAAATTTTTGCCAAAGTTCATCCAATTCGAACTGGAAATTTTTGAAAAAATATACAACATTTTAAAAAATTAATACAAAACCTTAATTTAAAGGATTACTGTTTGTTTTCTAATATTTTCCTGGGTCTCATGATGGACATCGATTCTGTGTAATATTGGCTGGACGGGTATAAATGCTGTAGATCTAATATTTTCGATTTTCTGACTTATAGATGCTTTAGGGTTTGGAATTTTTGTTTTGGCTGGTGGATCCATTGAAAGCGTAATTAGACGTTCCATAATTAAAGGGAAGGTCTCCAAATAATCGGATTGAATTCTATAAAGTTATAAGGAGACAATACAGTTAGAAGTTAATTCAAATAGTGAAGACTCTAAACGCACCTTATACGATTTGAGTTCTTAGCCGCCACTATAGTAATAATTTCCTCCTGACTCTCATCGGCCGTTGTAAGCAGCAGTAAACCTATAGCCTGAACATCTGATTCCCAACTTAAAAATTCCGGAAAGAAATCGGTTAATTTCTTATTACCCTCCTTGCAATTGATAGTAAAAGTCAATTTTATTCCGGCCGCCTTTTGAGGTTGTTTCGTTTTGAAAAACATATTTAAAGGCAGATAGGCAAACTGATGTATAACTCTGGGTATACCTTTTAACGATATATACGATACTACCGCTTCTATGCGGGCGGTAGGTAAATGTAATAGATCAGCTATATAAAAATCCAATTCCATTTGTTCGGTAGTATCAGCTTTGATGTCTGTAAAAGTTAAAGGATCTTGTGAGCATTTAATGCCATCGGGAAGATTAAACACAACTTGTAATTCGGAAAGATCGATATTTGTATGCCACTTCAGTACACCCGAACAAACGGGTAACTCCTTTAAGGCCACATTAGCTGGTATATCCAATAGTATGGTATCCGCATCATCTTTAGTCGAAGTGTCTATGGAAAATTTCAATTGAACATCTTCATAGGATTTCTTGTTTATAATTTCCATATCTTGTATATCGGTGGCTTCTTTAATTTCCTGTTCTAGTTGTGTGAATTCATCAAATGCCTGCTGAAATGTTAACTCTTGTGTATTCATAGGTGGCACTTGAAATATGAAGGGATCAGAGCCCAAATAGCCTATTCTCAATTTACCGGTAGAACCTAAAGTTACTATAGCACCTGGTAAACCCATTAAATTAGATCTTTGTAGAGCGACTGGAGACTCATGTTTAAATTGTGCTGCCCACATAATGCTGGCATTTTCATAGATAAAAACTTTAGCGGATTCCGAAACTATAATGGTTACGAGGCGGGCAGTGGGTTCTACAAATAAATAGTAATATAACTTAAATAACAAATACATAGTGTTAATAACTTACCCCAATAGTAGCCTACCACGAAAGTATGAAAACATTTCGGTGCATAGTCCAATTTTAAAATAAATTCCATTTTTCCGCTATCCGTTACACATATAAAATTTCTTTCGCCCAATATCATGATTGAAGCATATTCACTGTAAATGTTTATAAAATGCCATAACTAATTTAGAACAAATTTCAATTTGTTAAATAGAATATTATTTTCAGAAATCATACCTTTTGCTTTGTACCACAATCATATCTAGTATTCCCTCTCCTAGACAAATGGACCATATTGGCTGATAGTGTGATTTATTTATGGAAGAATGAGAAAGATCTTGGTATCTGCATGAGAATTGAGAAAAGCAGAAACATAACATTTTATATCCTAATTAGCATTTTCAGTAAGAAAGATATTCTCAGGACTGTAATTTGCGTTCTAGACTATAGACAAAACTAGATTATAGACCAGGCTATAGAACATAGACTATAATATAATAGACTAGACTATAGACTAAACTATGAACTAAACTGTAGACTTAGTCTAGTCTTTAGTTTGGTCCATAGTCTTGTCTATAGTCTAGTCTTTACCCTAGCCTATAGTCAGACTACAGACTAGACTATAGACTAGACTATAGACTAGACTATAGACTAGACTATAGACTAGACTATAGACTAGACTATAGACTAGACTATAGACTAGACTATAGAC
>NC_060954.1:41258194-41260433 GCF_022045245.1 Lucilia cuprina
CTATAGTCTAGTCTATAGTCTTGTCTATAGTCTAGTCTATAGTCTAGTCTATAGTATAGTCTATAGTCTAGTCTATAGTCTAGTCTATAGTCTAGTCTATAGTCTAGTTAGTTAGTTAATTAGTTAGTTAGATAGTAAGTTATTTATTTAGTTAGTTAGTTATTTAGTTAATTATTTAGCCAGTTAGTTAGTTAGTTAGTTAGTTATAAAATTTAAAATACTGTTAAATAAGGTAAATGTATTTGGAAATATGATCTCTATTAAAAAGTAGGGTTTCCAATAAGTAATGTATAAATTTCTATACATTTTTTTAGTGTAGAGTTTAGATATTCCGCAAATGCTACGAATCAAGACCGTTTACACAACATTGTGAATAGAGTTACATATTATATACATTATTTCGCCGTATAGAAGACATGTTACTTAAAATCAGAAGTTTATCAATTGGATATTTGTGTACTGAGTTTATTACTCGATAGTCGGAAACTTCAAACTTTTGTGGGGTAACTCTTATTTCTTATTACTCATGCATTTTTGGCAACTCAACTGCCAATAAAGTTATTGTTGTCGTTTATTTTTTTTATTCTTTCGAAATTTCAAATACTTCCGACTTTTTTGACTGTCTATATATATTTTTTGTTTGCAATTTCATTTTTGCACAAGATCTATCTCCTTAATCAGTTAGTTGTTTGTGTATCATTAGTATAAAATGTTTTTAGACTTATTTGTGTATAGAGTTTATTTGTTTAATTAATTGGCATGCTACGTATTGTTTACAGTATAAAGTTTATATTGTTTTAAATATTTAAATTAATATCTTCTTGATGTCATAAGCAATTGACTGCAACCGGTTTCTACAGCATTTAGCATTTATGCTTAAACGGTGTGAATTAAAATTCACAACTTATTTAAAATAAAATAAATTAATGATTATTGCATATTGCCATCTTTTTTTTTTTTTCTTCGATAACCAAAATATAAACAGTTGTTTTATTAACATTTAAAAAGATTCAAGTGCAAGGTCAAAAGTTATTCGATTGAGACATACATGATAAATTTATTTTTTCTTTTATAAATTAATGAATTAAAGAGGTTCTATGGTTTTTTGAAAGGTTCTACATATTTAAGTTAATTTTACGTCAATTGTTTGAAATGAGTTCAGATATTGTAGAAACGTTTTTTTTTATTGTATGTCTCTAATAAAATTCTCCATATACTATTAAATCGGAAACATAATAAACTTAAAATTGTCTTTGTTCGTTTCCATCAATATGGTTTTTATTGATATTTCCGGTCCCGTGATTGCAACTACCCAGCAGGAAAAATCTTAAATATTTGGTAATGACCAGTAGTTATTTTATACATTACTTGGCAATGAGTGGCATTGTCAATCACATTATTTTAATATCGGAAAAGGTTATTACTAGTAAAGAGCGAGATAATTAGTATTTGCCCACACACAGGAGCATATAGAGCAATCTGTAGTCTATACTATAATCACGTCCAGACTATATGCCTGGTTTATTTTGTAGTTTATAAACTATCTTTGTTCGGCATAGTCTGGACAACAGAATAATCAATCGTCTGTCTAAACTGTCGTCCAATATAAAGTCTGGATTATACTTTAGTCTATTATCTGCAGTACAGTGCAGTCCATAGTCATTTTGTTGTCATGTCTACATTTTGGACTATAATGTAGTCTTTTGTTTGACTATAGTTTAGTCTATATTTAGTAGTACTGTTTAGTCTTTATTTTACTCTAAAGTCTTGACTATAGTCTTAGCTGCAGTGTGGACTTTAGTCTTGTTTGTAGTCTGAAGTATAGACTATAGTCTGAACTATTATGTAGTACATACTACTATACTATATATGACTATATTCTAGTATGTAGATTAGTGTCTAGTGAGTAACTAAGTAACTAACTAACGAACTAACCAATTAACTAACTTACTAACTAACTAACTAACTAACTAACTAACTAACTAACTATCTAACTAACTAACTAACTAACTAACTAACTAACTAACTAACTAACTAACTAACTAACTAACTAACTAACTAACTAACTAACCAACTAACTCACTAACCAACTACCTAACTAACTAACTAACTAACTAACTATCTATCTTACTAACTAACTAAGCAACTATCTATCTATCTATCTATCAATCTATCAATCTATATATCTATATATCTACCTACCTATCTATCTATCTATCTATCTATCTATCTATCTATC
>NC_060954.1:41260533-41270024 GCF_022045245.1 Lucilia cuprina
AGACTAGACTATAGACTAGACTATAGACTAGACTATAGACTAGACTATAGACTAGACTATAGACTAGACTATAGACTAGACTATAGACTAGACTATAGACTAAGCTATGGACTAGACTATAGACTATACTATAGACTAGACTATAGACTAGACTATGGACTAGACTATAGGTTAAACTATAGACTAGAACTAGATTATATACTAGACAATGGACTGTGCTATAGACTAGACTATAGACTAGACTATAGACTAGACTATAGACTAGAATTCGATATAAGTAAGTTTCTTGCTAGCAAAATTCCCTTTTTCCCCGGTGGATCCGCGCCTGATTTAATACATACCGTTTGATAGTGGATGTAGATTTGACATAGTCGAATATAACACTCTTACTTGTTATATCTCATTACAAATATATTTTTAGGGAAAAGTTCTAAATAAAGGCCAAATCTAAATTTTTAAAATGAGTATATAAAAAGTCAAAGAGGATTTAAAATGCATTAAATAATTAAAAGTTTAATTAAATCAAACAAAATATTACATTTAACATTAGTAACAGTCTTTTGCAAAAAAAAAATAAAAAATAAATAAATAATGCTATAACTTAGCTAATAAAAATTTAATAAAATAAATAAATAAACCTAAATAAATAGTTAATTTTAATAAATCAGTTAGTCATCTAGAGTATAATTAGGATTAAATGGTTCATTTATTGAACACAAAGCAGGATATTTGGGATTATTTCCGGTGGTGCACATAGAGGCAGGTTTACCCACTCTATAAACTGGAACATCTAAAGCATAAATACTGGCATAATTACAGGCTGTATTATAAATATGTAGAAATTTATACACAGGATGAGTATAGCGTAACATGGCACAACCCACATGGGTATTACGATCCAAAACAAATTCGGCAAAATGGCCATATTGTTCGCTGAAAATGTATTAATATGGATGTTATAATATGATAAGAAGTGAATTGAATTTTAAGTTGAAACTTACAAATCTCGATCAACCTTAAAATTGGCAATATAATTACTGTCGATGAGTGTGTGTTCACCAAACCATAGGGCCATGCCTCTCTGTATAACCTCTTGTATATCGACCGCAACATTGTTTGGTCTATCAATGCCCACAAGATTTTGTCCTATATTACGAAAACGATAGGAATTTTTGCAATCTTCATGCTCAACCACACATGTTTTTATATTCATTTCGGCTAAAAATGCCAATTCATCATCCCATTGTAGAGTGGCCATTTTACCAGCTGGATAATAACCGGGCAATTTACCGGCCGCTATAAAGTTACGCCTTTTATTGTGTTCATGTAAGATAAACTTACGATGTGATCGTAAATCTATAATTTTGGCATCGGCTTCACAGCGTTCATGAAAATCCTGTATAGAAATTTAAAATTTAGTTGGTGTAATTAAATAAAATTAATTTTATTATACTAACCCCTGTATTGTTGCAGGCAATATGTGGAACACCTTTTGGACACAATTTAGGATCACACCACGATAATGTTTTCAAATCGACTTTTTTCACCGCAAACGTAATGACAAAAATAACACTTAATAATTTAATAAACATTTTTATTATATTTTAAAACACTAATTAACAAAATTTATTTAGTTGACACAATTAAATTAATTATTTAAAAATAACTTTTAAAAGTTTAATAATCCGTTTAATGTTTAATTTTGAATTGTATGCAAGAAACTATGGGGTTTTCCAGAGCTTATCTTGGTATTTATAACATTCGCCTTTAGGATATTTTTAAAACAAAACTAAATTTACAAAATGCATTTGAATTTAAAAAAAATCTCAAAAACACATGTTATTTTATACATATCAGTTTGAATAATTTTTTTAAAAGTAATAAATAAACATTTCAATTAAGTGCAAATACTTAAAAAAAATATCCCAATACACTTATTGTAAAGTACTTTGTTTTTGAAAGAAATGCAAAATAATATTTCCAAAAAAAATCGACGATTAATTTGTAGTAGTAAGAACTTTGTTTTGTTTTAAAATTCTTTAAATCTTAATTCATTCAATGAAGTTGCTCGTAATTTGTATGTAATTATAGCCTTCACCTTCGTGAGAAGGGTATATATAAGTTTGTCACTCCGTTTGTAATTTCTATAATATAATTTTCCGACCCTATAAAGTATATATACTCTGGATCCTTATAGATAGCGGAGTCGATTAAGCCGTGTCTATCTGTCTGTCTGTCCGTCCGTCAATCCGTCTGTTGAAATCAGTTTTTAGAGGAGATGAGCAAAAATCCGAGACAGTCAAAAAAGTCACATTTTTTCATGCTTTTTTAAAAAAGCAACAACAACACTGTGAATTGGATAAAGATGTACATGTGCGTGTGTAGATGTATTTGGTTTTATTCAGCTGTGTATTTTTTTTTGTATGTTTGCATGCTGTTCTGCTTTCACGAAGGTAAGTGGGTATAACAAGAACAAGGAAATAAAGCAGTAATACTTATGTTGGTAATACAACTCATATTTGTTTAAGGGTGGTAATACAGTTTGACGGTGGTATTACAGTACAACGGTTAATATTTCTTTCTGCTACAGTTTATATTTGTTTGTGTGTATGTTATATGTGACATGTGTTGTAGTGGTGTTTTTCAGCATCTGTTTTGTCCTAAGGACAAAACAGAAAACAATTAAACAGAAAGGGACAAAGTGGCCAGATTGCCAGCGACGCTGGTATGCCCGCGTATTGCGCGGCTAAAGCTCGCCGGATGGGGTGGTTCTTGCCGGCAATCTGGACCATCAACACACACTGACACAAAAATCATACCAGCATTTAGGGTATTCGTTAAAAATAAAAGGGGCCTAAAAGTAGTCCTGCATCTCCCTGCGGTCATACCTATACACATTATTGTCCTCCCACTAGAGGATTCAACCTCACCATGACGTCCTCTTCCTTGACGTCCCCCAAATCTTCCCTGCAAACATTCACTTCCCCTACTTACCGCCGCTTTTCAAACAAATTACCAAATCATATTAATGACACAACTTTTCAAAATTTCTTTAAAACGTTATAAACATAATTTTTTTTTATTAATTATTAGAATTTTTCTTAGCTTACGGCAAAATTTAAATTTTACAAAAATTTTTAATGGACAATATTCAAAAAAAATGAGTTTAAGGGAGATATTTGTTATTACAAAAAAAATTTTTATATACAAATTATTGGTTTAACACATTTAGCTTTTAGATTAACAAATTTTCTTTAGTTTTCCAATTTTAAGTTTTTGGTAGATTCTAAGCTTTAGATTTAAGTAGATTTAGGCTTTAGTCGTATGATTTCACAATATAATCTCTTAGTTTTAAAGCAGTATATTTTAATCTTAGGTTTTTTAGTTTTAAATAGATTTAAGAATTTAGCTTTTGACAAATTGTTTTCAGCTTTTTTTTTATCAAAATTTTTAAATTTAAAGTATTTTTAGATTTCAGCTTTAAGTATTTTTATCTTTTAGCTTTTAAGTATTTTCAGATTTTAGCTTTAAAGTATATTTTCCTTTTTTTCAGATTTTAAGTATCTTTAGATTTTTGCTTTTAAGTATATCTTTATATTTTAGCTTTTAAGTATTTTATCTTTATTTTCTCCTCTTTCTTCTACAGGTCCTACGGCTATGGAGTTGGCAGGTGTTGCAGTGGGGTTTCCGTCGTCCGTATTCTGTCCAGGTCCGGTAATTCAGGTCAGTTTGCAAAAATTTTAAATATCTTTTAAATAATTATTATATATATTTTATTTTTTCTTTTCACATATATATACGTATAAAAACACTGACTACTGGTGCAAATCTGCCGCAAATTCTCTAAAAAACTAGGCCTGAGCTCAACCCTAACGTCGCGCACGCTTGGCGTAATTTTTGGCCACGGTCTGTCCGATTTCTAATCAATGGTAAGCTTGTTATTTTATATATATATATATATATATAAATTTTTTTATTTATTATTTACCTTTTTTTTATTAATTATTTAAAAGGTACTGTCAGTCCGTCTTGTCGTTCAGGGTCAAAAATCTTTATGGTCGAAACCTTTGGTATACCTGCGCACCCCAGGATTGGCAGTGCGGAGCCGATGTTCCCAAATTAAGATCCCACGTTGGAAGTCGACAGAGGTGGCGTTGAAATATTTTGTATAAACCTTTTTTTTTTGGTGTTTAATTTATATAACTTATATTATATTGTTTGACTTAAATAAAGACTTTAAAAATGCTTAGGCGACTTTTATTGTGCGCACTTGCCACTTGCTGCTTCGTTGAATCTCAAAAAAAAAGGCCGACATTTTGCACATTAGGGTCCGAGAAACCTCGGATCCCCTAATGGCTTCCTACTGTTTCAATTCCTTTCAGCTATTCAATCTACTGTTTTCAAATAATTTTCCTAGTGTTTGTTTTTGTTTACTTTCATTTTTTTTCTCAAAAATGTCAAATGACGCGTTGCCAACTTTATTTTTCCCTTCTTCTTATTTCCACAACCATTCACACATTTACCTACAGGGTGCACACGACAGTGTGCAGAGATACAAAATAAATAAAAGCTGTTTTTTAAAACACACTTGGTAAAGGGTATATAAGATTCGGCACAGCCGAATATAGAAATATTACTTGTTGTATTTTAAGACAGGTTGTGTAATTGTTTATATATGTTTTTAAAATATTGAATACTAATTTTAATTTAAAGTTTTTAACCCCGTTGGCGAAAGAAAAAAATATGAATTTGTAAGTGGTGAGTCGGTTTTAAGAAAATATGGAAAAAGTACCAAAAGTCATAATTTTAAGAATCTCATTAAAGGGCAATTTACACGATCATAGTTAACGTATCTGAAGTCTAATCTGGCTTTAAACCGCCCAGCAGTTCGACAAAGAGTTAATGCATACGAAAAAGACAGTAATTTCCACTAATAGTTAACCACCTGAATGATTGTAATTCGTATGTTTTGGGTCATTTGTCACGAATGTACCCCTTTGTAATCGAGAATGAAGGCAGTCGTCACTTTAGTGTCCTCTTTGTAAGCGAGAGTGGAGGCAATCGTCTCCAACTGTCTCCAAGTAATCTAGAGATTAGACTCTTAAAAGTTATTTTCGTTTTATTGAACTTCCGAAAGTAGTTATTTTTCCCATCTTTTGGAGATATGATTGTTACTTTCTATTAATATGCCACCATCTGGTTGACTCAAATTTATATTTTTCGGGTCAATCGTCACATTATAGTCCCATTGTATTCTAGAGAGTAGACACTTGAAATTTTTAAATTTTAGTTCCATTAATATCTTACCACCTGGCTGACTTCAATTCGTATGTTTTTGGTCTTTCGTCACAAATAAATTCTTTGTAATCGAGAATGAAGACAGTCTTCACTGTAGTGTCCCCTTTGTAAGCGAGAGCGGAGGCAATCGTCTCCTAACTGTCTCCAAGTAATCTAGAGATTAGACTCTTAAAAGTTATTTTCGTTTTATTGAACTTCCGAAAGAAGTTATTTTTCTCATCTTTTGGAGAAATGATTGTTACTTTCTATTAATATGCCACCATCTGGTTGACTCAAATTTACATCTTTCGGGTCAATCGTCACATTATAGTCCCATAGTATTCTAGAGAGTAGACACTTGAAATTTTTAAATTTTAGTTCCATTAATATCTTACCACCTGGCTGACTTCAATTCGTATGTTTTTGGTCTTTTGTCACAAATAAACTCTTTGTAATCGAGAATGAAGACAGTCGTCACTTTAGTGTCCCCTTTGTAAGCGAGAGCGGAGGCAATCGTCTCTTAATTGTCTCCAAGTAATCTAGAGATTAGACTTTCAAAAGTTATTTTCGTTTTATTGAACTTCCGAAAGAAGTTATTTTTCCCATCTATTGGAGAAATGATTGTTACTTTCTATTAATATGCCACCATCTGGTTGACTCAAATTTACATCTTTCGGGTCAATCGTCACATTATAGTCCCATAGTATTCTAGAGAGTAGATACTTGAAATTTTTAAATTTTAGTTCCATTAATATCTTACCACCTGGCTGACTTCAATTCGTATGTTTTTGGTCTTTTGTCACAAATAAACTCTTTGTAATCGAGAATAAAGACAGTCGTCACTTTAGTGTCCCCTTTGTAAGCGAGAGCGGAGGCAATCGTCTCTTAATTGTCTCCAAGTAATCTAGAGATTAGACTTTCAAAAGTTATTTTCGTTTTATTGAACTTCCGAAAGAAGTTATTTTTCCAATCTATTGGAGAAATGATCGTTACTTTCTACTAATATGCCATCATCTGGTTGACCCAAATTTAAATCATTCTTGTTAATCGTCACATTGATGTACCATAGTATTCTAGAGAGTAGATACTTGAAATTTTTAACCATTATTTTAATTTTTTAGCCATTCAACAAGAATAAAAGTAAATCGTCACTATCCTAGAACACGTCCATGTCCTAGTTTTATAGCAAGAAAAGTAGCGGCAGTTAAATAGCTAGTAATGTGACTGACTTCCAAGAACTCATTTAGAGATTACAATCCTTTGACTATTATTGACCGTCTTTTGACTATCTCTTTGTAGGGTGTAGAGTGACGATTGACTTTCTTGTAGGACAAGCCCATGTTAAAATGGTTGGTCACCTGGGTAGTCAGGTGGCTAGAGGCCACCACAAGTGGTAGGTTAGACCTGGTTCGCACAAGGAAACTATTTTTGGGAACCTTTTAATTTTTGTGTGTGAGAGAAAGAGAAAGAAATATTAACCATCTCTTTCTCTCACACACAAAATCAAAAGTTTCTTAACAAAAGTTTCCCAATGTGAACCAGGACCTAAGTGGTCAGTACGGGACTGTCCCGTCGAACTGCTAGGCGTTTCGGATAGAAAATTTGACAGTCGTATGGTGCAATACCTTTTTTTGAAATTTTATAGTGTTATTAGTGTTAATAAGTGATTTTTTCCCCTTTAAATCATTTTCTGAAGGGAAGTTTGTATAATGGCTACATTCAAACGAGATCCGATCATTACGAAAATCTGAAGTGTCATTTAAAGTTCTATAAAAATAAGTTTTACCGATTTTTGTAGACATAATAGAACATTTAACGTAATTGAGGGCCTAAAGGCTCTTTTGGGGGGTACATTTTTATGAGGGCTAGGCAAAATAATGGACCGATTTCAACTATAGCGTTCGTCCTTGGACTAAAATTGCCAAATGCACCAAATTTCATCAAATTACCTTGAATTACGACCTGTAGGGTGCGAACAAGGTTTACATGGACCCACAGACAGATGCACATAGCTAAATCGACTCAGAAAGTGATTCTAAACCTATTGGTACACTTTAAAGTAGGCGTAGAACCAATATTTTTGGATGTTGAACCATTTCCATTATAGTGGCGGAGGGTGTAGAAAGTACCAAAATGTCCTAATTTATAGAATCTCATTTACTCTTAGCACATAATCGCATGTTTCTAGCATAATTATAGAAAATTCAAAAAGTACCTTTTGTTGAATGAAAATATACCAAAAAGTCCCAATTTATAGAATGTCATTTACTCCAGGCTTCTGATGCTTAATTTCACGTTTCTAGGTTCAATGTTATAGAAAATTTAAAAAGTACCTTTTAAAGAACAAAAAAGTACTCTGATTTTAACCTGGTCTCTAATGTTTAATTTCATGTTTCAGGTTTCAATATTATATTTTGATGAACGTAAAAGTACCAAAATATTAAAAATTATCAAAAATTATCTAAAAAAAGAATCAAAATTATAAAAAATTCAAAAAGTATTTTTTAAGAACGAAAAAGTACCAAAAGATACATATGTTGTCACTTAATCGGGCTCCACATGCTTAATTTTAGGTTTCTAGGTTCAATGATATAGAAAATTCAAAAAGTATCTTTTGAAGAACGAAAAAGTAGCAAAAAGGCCACTTTTGTACTTATGTTATCACATAATCAGAGTCCACATGCTTTTTTCATGTTTCTAGATTCAATGTTATAGAAAATTCAAAAAGTACTTTTGAAGAAGGTAACGTTACAAAAAAAGTCCCCTTTTATAGGTTCTCACTAAATTCGTGTTCTATATGCATGGGTATGGCATACCACAATATTGCACATATAAATCTAACATCAATAGGAATTGTCATAGCATCTGAAAGATTGTTTCGAATCTGTCCATAATTGACATCAATATAAGGTCCGCACAAAAAGTACTCTTAATGATATGGGGTTGGAATTTGACTTAAATGCGGTTTGTTTATATACAAGCAATTCCTGTTTCAAATTTGGGCCAAATATTATAAAAGCCCAGTTTTGGTATACTTTATGTATTATGTCTCATCCCTAAAAGTAATGTGTCCCCTATTGCTAAACTTTAAATTATTAAAAATGGAAAATTAAAAAAAAAAAAAAATTCTTGTAAATTAAAGAAAAAATCGTAATTTGATTTTAAAATTTTCCGAATTTTTTAATTGTAAAAACACAAAAACGGAAACTTAAATGTTTGGTATATTTCCGTTTTATAACAATACGATAATTATTATCGTATAAAATATTGTTTACAAAAATGTTTTAAATATAAATTAATGGTGTTTTTATCAGAACATAATCCTCATAAAGTATTAAAATTTATTATTGTAGCCGGAAATACAAAACATAATTTTGATTTAAAATAATTGCATTTGAATAACAACAAAATTCTCAGGAAAAAATACACACATACAACACATAAGTACATATAATGTAAAATTTTGTTAAAAAAAATCGCTTAATTGAAAATGTAAAATGTCATTCTAATGAGATTATTACACACAAATTAATAATTTAAAATATGAGTTAAGTCCCATGAGTTATAAAATTACAATAACAAAAGAAAAAACACACGCCAGAAATAACAACAATATTATATACACCTGTTCAATTATTGTTGTTATAAAGTTCAATATAATTTGAAAAAAAGACATAATTAAAATTGCCATTTATTTTGAAAAATTTGTATTACAATTATTTTTGTAGAAACCAATAGCAAGTGATTGAATTCCTTGTAAAAACGGTAGCATTATTTTGTTTTGTTATTTCCGTTTCCTGTTTTCAAGTTCAATTAACGTTTTCGTAATCAAATCCGAATTTATTTATTTCAACTTTAATTGGATTAATTTACATAATGTTTTATAACTTTTTTTAATTTATTGCATTTTTTTAAATAATTTTTTGTTTATTACAGTTTAAGTTAAAATCTTAATCAATCGTAACGATCTTAATTATTGTACCCGGTTGATTTAATGGTTATTTTATTGTCTCTTAATATTTTAACTAGCTAACTAACTAACTAACTAACTAACTAACTAACTAACTAACTAACTAACTAACTAACTAACTAGCTAACTAACTTAATAACTTACTAACTTACTAACTTACTAACTTACTAACTTACTAACTTACTAACTTACTAACTTACTAACTTACTAACTTACTAACTAACTAACTAACTAACTAACTAAC
>NC_060954.1:41270124-41292688 GCF_022045245.1 Lucilia cuprina
TAACTAACTAACTAACTAACTAACTAACTAACAAACTAACTAACTAACTAACTAACTAACTAACTAACTAACTAACTAACTAACTAACTTACTAACTAACTAACTAACAAACAAACTAACTAACTAACTAACTAACTAACTAACTAACTAACCAACTAACTAACTAACTATCTGACTGACTGACTGACTGACTGACTGACTAACTAACAAACAAACAAACTAACTAACTAACTAACTAACTAACTAACTAACTAACTAACTAACTAACTAACTAACTAACTAACTAACTAACCAACTAACTAACTATCTGACTGACTGACTAACTATCTGATTCATTGTCTTTGCATATGAAAACATCGGGTGATAGTGGATGCGGATTGTCCCGGTATCTTCTTCTGGCAACTTTGCCGTAAGATGGAGACTATTTTCCTATTATCCTTTCTCAATTTTCAGGGATTCTTTTTCGTAGGTTTGGTTTTTGTTTTCGGAATATCTGGCCTAATATTGTCACCTCACAGGGTTTTTGATTGTCTATCAAAAAAAAAAAAAAAAAAAATGGGAGGCTCTTTCTCTTCTTAGGTATATTCCCCGCTATCCACTCCTCGGGAAACTTGATCGTCTTTACCTCAAATATTTTTTGTAATGGATGTCCTCATTATCATCAGAGGGTTCAGAAAGACGGAGGTAGCTTAACGTGCTCTCTCCAAGTATAACCTTCATAGGAGTGAAACTATGTTTTTACCTCAGTAGTATTAATTTGCTCACGTTTGTAGAATGTCTGTTCTTTCTTAGATTAAGTAAAACTATGGCTTGGAGATACAAGATTGTCCATCACCATCCACCTATCGCTTGATAAGAAAAACGTCTATACTCCCTTTAACCCATCGTGTGAATCCTAAAACCAAACGGTAAAAACTTCCGGCCAAAAATTCCAACTTACTAACTGCATTTTTTTTTGCATAATTTTAACTTTATGTGAATTTTGTACTTTATTTTTTGTTTTCAATTTCAAATGTATTGAATTTCAAATATTTATAACAAAAAACTAATTTACATATTTAATTTTATTATCTGAGATTTTTATAGCAGGTGACAAACGTTGCTTCTCGTTCACATATAAATTTATAAGTGGGAGGGTGTAAATATTTGTAAATTACTAATTGATTTGCATATGTGTTTATTTTTTTTTTATATTTTGTTCGTGTATTAAAGTGCAATAAGTGTTTTATATTATTATGGTTCATAAAAAATATATTAAAATAAATGTATAAAATATATTGACCCAAAAGAAAACATTTCCCTCAACAATAATTTGATAATATTTACAATGGAAATTACAAAATAAATATACTTTAAATAACAGCATATTAATAATCCTTGCACAGTGGGGAATTTTCTAGACAAAATTGAAAAGAATATGTTTTCACCTTTTTCTATAACTATCATACAATTGCCCTAATCATGCATTTTTCGAATACAATGGCTTCTTTTCATAAGTGATTCAACAAATTTATTAAACAATTACAAATACTCATGCATTACATAATAATACATTAATAATTAGGATCAACCTCTTCCTTTTCCGAACACAATGCAGGATATTTCGAATTTTTACCACTCTTACAATCACTAGCCGGTTCACCTGCTTTATAGACGGGAGCACCCACTGCATATGTTGAAGAATAATTACAAACAACATGAAAGATATGAAATTCGGGATGATCGGCACGTGTAAAACGCATTATAGCACAACCAATATAAGTATTACGTTCAACAGCTATTTCAAGAAAATGACCATAAGATTCACTGAAAAATTGATGAAAGTGAAACTAATCTATAAAGTTTTATATAACTAAATAAATCATTAACTTACAAATTGCCTTCTCCAGAAAATTTTTCTACAAACGATTTATTAATTAATTTGTATTCATCAAACCACATTGTTACAGCTTCATCAATGATATTTTTAATGTCGACTTCCTCAGTCTTAAACTTTGAGATGGCGCAGAGGTTCTGTCCAACATTGCGATACTTAAAGGTATGATTGCAATCATCATGATCTAATTTACAGGTGTGTAAATTTAGTCGTCCTAAATATTCTAAATCTTCATCCCATAACTGTAAGATTTTATAGTTTTTGATGATAAAAACAAAAAATTTTAAATAATATTAACATTTTCATCAAAAGACTATAGACTTAAGTCCTGAATATATTATTGACTATTGTCCTGCCAATAGATCTGACTATTCTACTGACTAAAATATAAATTATTGTCCTGACTATAGTGTGACTATATAGTACTTACTATAGTCTAGACTATAGTCCTGACTATAGTGTGGATAACAGTATAGACTAATAATATAGACTATAGTCCTGACTATAGTATAGACTATAGTTCTGACAATAGTATAGACTATAGTTCTGACAATAGTATAGACTATAGTCCTGTCAATAGTATAGACTATAGTCCTGACTATAGTATAGACTATAGTCCTGACAATATTATAGACTATAGTCCTGACAATAGTATAGACTATAGTCCTGACAAAAGTATAGACTATAGTCCTGACAATAGTATAGACTATAGTCCTGACTATAGTATAGACTATAGTCCTGACAATAGTATAGACTATAGTCCTGACAATAGTATAGACTATAGTCCTGACTATAGTATAGACTATAGTACTGACTATAGTATAGACTATAGTCCTGACTATAGTATAGACTATAGTCCTGACTATAGTATAGACTATAGTCCTGACTATCGTATAGACTATAGTCCTAACTATAGTATAGACTATAGTCCTGACAATAGTATAGACTATAGTCCTGACAATAGTATAGACTATAGTCCTGACTATAGTATAGACTATAGTCCTGATTATAGTATAGACTATAGTCCTGACAATAGTATAGACTATAGTCCTGACAATAGTATAGACTATAGTCCTGACAATAGTATAGAGTATAGACTATAGTCCTGACTATAGTATAGACTATAGTCCTGACTATAGTATAGACTATAGTCCTGACTATAGTATAGACTATAGTCCTGACTATAGTATAGACTGTAGTCCTAACTATAGTATAGACTATAGTCCTGACTATAGTATAGACTATAGTCCTGACTATAGTATAGACTATAGTATAGACTATAGTCCTGACTATAGTATAGACTATAGTCCTGACTATAGTATAGACTATAGTCCTGACTATAGTATAGACTATAGTCCTGACTATAGTATAGACTATAGTCCTGACTATAGTATAGACTATAGTCCTGACTATAGTATAGACTATAGTCCTGACTATAGTATAGACTATAGTCCTGACTATAGTATAGACTATAGTCCTGAATATAGTATAGACTATAGTCCTGACTATAGTATAGACTATAGTCCTGACTATAGTATAGGCTATAGTCCTGACTATAGTATAGACTATAGTCCTGACTATAGTATAGACTATAGTCCTGACTATAGTATAGACTATAGTCCTGACTATAGTATAGACTATAGTCCTGACTATAGTATAGACTATAGTCCTGACTATAGTATAGACTATAGTCCTGACTATAGTATAGACTATAGTCCTGACTATAGTATAGCCTATAGTCCTGACTATAGTATAGACTATAGTCCTGACTATAGTATAGACTATTGTCCTGACTAAAGTATAGACTATAGTCCTGACTATAGTATAGACTATAGTCCTGACTATAGTATAGACTATAGTCCTGACTATAGTATAGACTATAGTCCTGACTATAGTATAGACTATAGTCCTGACTATAATAAAGACTATAGTCCTGACAACAGTATTGACTATAATCTTGACTATAATGTGCCGACTATAGTAAAGTCTTTAGACCTGACTATAATACAGATGAGATACATACTATATGTTTGAAACAGATTATTGGAAATCATTATCTTAAAATCTTTCAGTTAAATCTATCGATTCAAAGATTTAAAATTATGACTATTTAACAGTTAACAAGTAATCAATAAGCCTGAAGCTACCAATTTGTTTGTTTATTATAAAAATGTTAAAAAATATATAGGACTATAGTCCTGACTATAGTATAGACTATAGTACTGACTATAGTATAGACTATAGTCCTGACTATAGTATAGACTATAGTCCTGACTATAGTATAGACTATAGTCCTGACTATCGTATAGACTATATTCCTAACTATAGTATAGACTATAGTCCTGACAATAGTATAGACTATAGTCCTGACAATAGTATAGACTATAGTCCTGACTATAGTATAGACTATAGTCCTGATTATAGTATAGACTATAGTCCTAACAATAGTATAGACTATAGTCCTGACAATAGTATAGACTATAGTCCTGACAATAGTATAGACTATAGTCCTGACTATAGTATAGACTATAGTCCTGACAATAGTATAGACTATAGTCCTGACAATAGTATAGACTATAGTCCTGACTATAGTACAGACTATAGTCCTCACTATAGTATAGACTATAGTCCTGACTATAGTATAGACTATAGTCCTGACTATAGTATAGACTATTGTCCTGACTATAGTATAGACTATAGTCCTGACTATAGTATAGACTATAGTCCTGACTATAGTATAGACTATAGTCCTGACTATAGTATAGACTATAGTCCTGACTATAGTATAGACTATAGTCCTGACTATAGTATAGACTATAGTCCTGACTATAGTATAGACTATAGTCCTGACTATAGTATAGACTATAGTCCTGACTATAGTATAGACTATAGTCCTGACTATAGTATAGACTATAGTCCTGACTATAGTATAGACTATAGTCCTGACTATAGTATAGACTATAGTCCTGACTATAGTATAGACTATAGTCCTGACTATAGTATAGACTGTAGTCCTAACTATAGTATAGACTATAGTCCTGACTATAGTATAGACTATAGTCCTGACTATAGTATAGACTATAGTCCTGACTATAGTATAGACTATAGTCCTGACTATAGTATAGACTATAGTCCTGACTATAGTATAGACTATAGTCCTGACTATAGTATAGACTATAGTCCTGACTATAGTATAGACTATAGTCCTGACTATAGTATATACTATAGTCCTGACTATAGTATAGACTATAGTCCTGACTATAGTATAGACTATAGTCCTGACTATAGTATAGACTATAGTCCTGACTATAGTATAGACTATAGTCCTGACTATAGTATAGACTATAGTCCTGACTATAGTATAGACTATAGTCCTGACTATAGTATAGACTATAGTCCTGACTATAGTATAAGACTATAGTCCTGACTATAGTATAGACTATAGTCCTGACTATAGTATAGACTATAGTCCTGACTATAGTATAGACTATAGTCCTGACTATAGTATAGCCTATAGTCCTGACTATAGTATAGACTATAGTCCTGACTATAGTATAGACTATTGTCCTGACTAAAGTATAGACTATAGTCCTGACTATAGTATAGACTATAGTCCTGACTATAGTATAGACTATAGTCCTGACTATAGTATAGACTATAGTCCTGACTATAGTATAGACTATAGTCCTGACTATAGTATAGACTATAGTCCTGACTATAGTATAGACTATAGTCCTGACTATAGTATAGACTATAGTCCTGACTATAGTATAGACTATAGTCCTGACTATAATAAAGACTATAGTCCTGACAACAGTATTGACTATAATCTTGACTATAATGTGCCGACTATAGTAAAGTCTTTAGACCTGACTATAATACAGATGAGATACATACTATATGTTTGAAACAGATTATTGGAAATCATTATCTTAAAATCTTTCAGTTAAATCTATCGATTCAAAGATTTAAAATTATGACTATTTAACAGTTAACAAGTAATCAATAAGCCTGAAGCTACCAATTTGTTTGTTTATTATAAAAATGTTAAAAAATATAATTTTTTTTAAGTTAATGTTTGTTTTAATCATTAATTTATGTTTAATAACTACGTCTAAAATAAACGTTTTCTATTAGCCAAGTGTCAGTTAAAGTATTAAGAAAAAATTATAATAAAATAACTATGATGTTTTTATTAACTACAATCATAAAGCTGTTTGTATTACAACATCCGTTTCCTCAGTACCGCGATTAGACAAATCACGTCTCATAAATATTTATTGATGGGAAGCAAGAATTGGATGTATGCATAAAGGTGCGGTGGCAATCGACTGAATAATTGATAAATTAAAATATATTGAGATTTAAATATACTTATGCAATAGAGTAATAAGTAATATGTATTACGTCGATAATAAAAATCAAATGAAATTAGCATAGATTTTAAATAGATGTCACAGCACGAGTACAAATTATGAAATAATTTTAATAAAAATGTTAATATCTCAATAATTATTATTAAACTATTGAACATTTATAATACTAATAATTCCATTTAAAATAAAATCTCTTAAAAACATTTTAATAGTTTTAATTTTTTTTATTCTTATCTTATCTTTATATCTCCCATCTAAATGATTTCTTTATGAATTCGATCGGAACTGGTTTAAATTTTATTGAATGATTTTAGAGTTGGAAATACTTTCTTTAATCGATTTTCAGGTGGTAACTAAAATTTGCATGTTTTTCTTATGTATTATTAATTTTTATAATAATTTATTTGAAAATTTGAATGTTTTTTTTTTAATATTTTAATTTAAAGCAATATTAATTTATGACCTAAAGAAATAACAGAGACTCAATATACCCGGCTTAGGTGCGTAAAAACTGTCGACGTTTTGTTAAAAAAAGTATGCCAGAGGCTAGAAAATAAAAGGGCACGTGTTTCTTGTTTACAACTCGTATCAAAACAAAAGATTTTCGATGTTTTGACGTCTAATCCGAATACAATAGATTTATGATAATGAGATGCAGAAAGTATTTAAAAGATTACACTCTATTGATTTTATTGTAATGGCTACGCTTAAGATATATTGCAAATTTCAAACTGGTTAAACGAATAAAAGTTTAAAGTTTTTATAAAAACACTCTCTAAAGAACAAAACTCAATCGAATTAGAAATAATAGAAGAAGCATTTAAGTCATTCATGGTTTGGTCGATAGTCTAGCCTTTAGTCTAATCTATAGTCTAGCCAATAGTCTAGCCTATAGTTTAGACTATAGACTAGACTATAGTCTAGCCAATAGTCTAGACTATAGACTAGACTATAGACTAGACTATAGACTAGACTATAGACTAGACTATAGACTAGACTATAGACTAGACTATAGACTAGACTATAGACTAGACTAATAGTCTAGTCTATAGTCTAGTCTATAGTCTAGTCTATAGTCTTGTCTTTAGTCTAGTCTATAGTCTAGTCTATAGTCTATTAGATAGTCTAGTAGATAGTCTAGTCTATAGTCTAGTATATAGTCTAGTCCTGTCTAAAGTGCGGAATATAGTGGGACTATTATCTTGTTCACATAATCAAGGCTATAGTCTAGTCTGTTTATTGCGTTAATCGACACCTTATAGTTCACAATTTACGTATTTCTATTTTTATTAAAGAAAAATTATAAGTAGAACTTTTAAATTTGTCGTCTCAAATGAAATATAATTTATTATCTTCTTATTAATCTTAATCCTTTTATGCAACCCCTGATTTAATGTTTTAATTTCGCATTAATCTTTTTTGTTATAAAATAATTTTTCAATATTTTATATATTATTTAGAAACACTGGTTATTCTTAGTTCATTATTTTTTCAGAACTGGTTCTTAAAGTTATTCAATGTTTGTTTTAAATAATTTTTTTTCTATTATTTTATATACAGTGGTAATAATTTGCTTTATGGGATTTTATTAAAATAAGAACTACCGCACCTGTATTATTTAGAATACTAATAATTTTTTTCAGACTTAAAAATTATTTATTATTGATTTGTTTTATTAAGTTTTTTGATTTTTTTTCAAACTCAGTACAAAAAGTCTGCCTTAGGATCGTCTTGCATAAAGTAATTATACGATTTCTTTTATTGTTTTAAAACAAATGTTTGGTAAATAATGTTGAAACATTTTATATTAACACTTTTTTAAAATGTTTATATCTTTTTAGTATAACTTTCTTTAAATACTTACTACTGTTGCCATTCTGGCTGCTGAATCATAACCAGTTACCTCCCCTGAAGCAAGTAAATTTCTTCGTTTGTTGTGTTCATCTAGGAATAACTGTTTGTATTTGGAAATATCTATATCGGTAGCATCGTCGGAGCAAGCCTCTTTAAATTTCTATGATTTAGCAAACAGTATATGGATTAAACCAACAGTATACTTATATAGTCTATAGTCTATAGACTATTCAACAGTGGAGTATATAGTCTAATATATATTTTGGCCTATAGTCTAGTTAATAGTGTAGTCTATAATCTGGTTATTTTATAGTCTAGTGTATTATGTAATCTATGGTCTAGTCTGTCGTCAAATTTAAAATGTAGTCCATAGTCAAGTTTATATTCTAGTCTAAAACCTAGTCTAGTCTATAGTCTAGTCTATGTTCAAGTCTTTGTTCTAGTCTATAGTCTAGTCTATAGTCTAGTCTATAGTCTAGTCTATAGTCTAGTCTATAGTCTAGTCTATAGTCTAGTCTATAGTCTAGTCTATAGTCTAGTCTATAGTCTAGTCTATAGTCTAGTCTATAGTCTAGTCTATAGTCTAGTCTATAGTCTAGTCTATAGTCTAGTCTATAGTCTAGTCTATAGTCTAGTTTAAAATCTTCTCTATTGTTTAGTCTATAGTCTCGTCAATAGTTTAGTCTATAGTCTATAGTCTACAGAATGTCTATATTCTAGTCTATAGTCCAGTCCATAGTCTAGGCTATAGTTTAGCCTATAGTCTGTGGTTAAGTTTATAATCTAGTCTATATATAAATTATAAACTATATACTAAATTATAAACTAAACGTTATTCCAAGGACTTAACTATAACTATAGACTAGACTATATACAAGATTATAGACTAGACTATAGTCTATAATCTTGTATATAGTCTAGTCTATAGTTATAGTTAAGTCATTGGAATAACGTTTAGTTTATAATTTAGTATATACTATAATCTATATTCTAGTCTATTTTAGTCGGTAGTCGTGTCTATAATCTAGTCGATAGTTTATTCCTTAGACTTATTTAGTTCCTAGTTAGGTATAAGTCTAGAAAGTGGTCTAGTCTATTGTCCGGTTCCCAATATTTATTGGTGGGTGTAACACAAACATTTCGATACATACACCATCATTTTCGCAGGCAATATGATGAACGTCTGTTCTATTTCCACATAACTGAGGATCACACCATGAATTCTCCGCACATAAACAATTTAAGATATTCTCTAATAAAAACAATAAAATTATTATTTTCCGCCTAATTGGCAAATGGGTAAACAATTTTAGTAACGAAACTCTCATAATTTTTAATAAAATTTTGAATTCGATTTTAAGTATAAAGTTTTAATATTTGTTTATAACGTTTTTAACTAAGTTTACACGTTTAGTATATAGAACTATTAATGTATATTGCATTGGTAAAGGGAATTTTATAGACTTACGTTTTTTGAATAATTTGATATGAATCGAATTAGACTTTCATGGACTTTAGAAAATTTTGTAACGCTTAAAAACTTTTAAATTGATTCTTCACCATTAGATTCATGGAAGGAATATATTATTACGTATTTGAAAATCTGAATAAATTTCATTTTATTCGAAAATATACTTCACTATTGCGTAGTCAAAAAATAGTTTTCTTATACTTTTTTTTAGTTTATTTTAAAAACTTGATTTTCCAGATAAAATGGTCGTATACCTTAGAATATTAAGGGCCATTGTCATGCATTTATCAAACTTTATGGATTCCTCGTCAAAAGAACTGCTTTGAAAGAAATAGTTGTCTGTTGGGAAAGTTCACGAGAAATGTTATATCTGGAGTAATACCAATATCACTATTTTTGAATGCAATTTTGACGAATGTATGACAAAGAAAATGCTCCAGAGATTCATTATCTTCTGCACATGCCCTACATTTATATGAGTTCTTGCGATTAGGTAGTCAGCAGGAGAACAATAAAGATCCCCAGACCCTCCCTTTAGAGTGCTTATAACACTTCTTTTGCCCGATCAGCATGTATGCTGAACTCTATATAAAATCGCAGTTTACGTATAAAGACAAACTTCAGTCTTCGTCAGGTTAACATTCAGGCCTCTCAGTTGACCCCACCTTAAGGACGTATTCAGAGGCTATTCAGTCATTACACACAAGAAATTACCATTTAAAGTATTTTGACATCGACAGTACTTTTGCCCGATCAGCATGTATGCTAAGCTCTATATAATATTACACTTTACGTCTAAAGACAAACTTCAGTCTTAGTTAGTTAGTTACTTAATTAGTTGGTTAGTTAGTTTGAAAGGAGGATGTATACACATCAAATCCGACGAAATACACCTAGGCCTCTATCGGGCCTGTTGTAGGCTCCTTAACCAGTGCCACGGGTGGGAATCGAACCCACCACCTCCGGTCTACCAGACTAGATCACTAACCTACCAGAGGCCACAACTCCAGTCTTAGTTCAGGCCTCAAAATTGACCCCACCTAAAGGCTCTTCAGCCCTTACACACGAGGAATTACCATTTAAAGTATTTTTACATCGTCTGCTCGGCTCGGGTCCCTTTTAATTGTAGCTACCCAGAATAAAGGCGATATCTTGAGGCCTTTCAGTTGAGCCCAGCTTAGGGTCTATTTAACTCTTAATCACAATTCTTTTAAAAGTGTTACGACATCGTCTGCATAGCAGCAGACAGGTCTAAGTCCTTTCTCGGTCTAAGTCCTTTTAATCGAGGATATTTAGAGTAAAGTCATTAAATATGGCGTGCCCCGAAATACCCTTTTCTGATAGTCAGTCATATTATCATTTTCCCATCACTAACAACAATAAAAATCCATGAGAATTTTTAAAAAATAAATTTTAAAATTTTTTAATTTCATTCTTTTTTAAACGAATTCATATACAGTTTTGTTTTCTCTTAAATCTAAATTACTTTTACAACTATTTACACTAAATTGTTGTATAAATCAACAAAAAAATTTCTTAAAAATATTAAAAAAATAATAATAAATTCACAGATACACATTATTTCACTTTATATATTAAATATAAAATCTCAATAATTAGGATCAAAATCTTCGCGTTCTGAACACAATGCCGGGAATCGTGGATTTCTACCAGTCTTACAACCGCTGCCAGGATAACCAGTTTTATAGAGAGGAGCACCCAGAGCATACACCGATGAGTAGTTGCACACCACATTATAGACATACAAGTGCGGATAATCGGGTCGGGTAAAACGCATTATAGCACAGCCCACACGATCAATGCGATCAACAATCATTTCAGCAAAATGCCCATAAGCTTCACTGTTATAGTCAAGGAAAATTAATTATGTTTATATAAATTTTTTACAGAAATAAATTTCTTAACTTACAAATTTCTGGTAACCTTAAAGGAATCTACAAAAGTTCTATCAATCAAATCATATTCGGTGTCAAACCATAATGTTATGGTTTCATCTATAAGATTTGTTACATTTACGTAGCGTGACTTCAATCTAGAGATGCCGCATAAATTTTGTCCGGTATTGTGGAATCTGTAGGTATGATTACAATCATCATGATCCAATTTACAAGTGCGTACATTAAGACCGGCTAAATATTGTAGTTCATCATCCCAAACCTGTAAGAATTAAAATAGTAGTTTTATTAGTTTTGTAGTCTAGTGATAAGTACAAAAATGGCGTTAATAGTCTACTCTATTCTTTTATAAATAGCAATTAGAAACTCTTTTAATATTAAAACGTTTTAGGGTTAAAATGGACCATAAAGATTAAATATTCTAGATAAAACTCTTAGGTAATGATGGTCTTCAGGATACAACTCATACATACGTGCATTTAGGTCTATATTCATAGTCTATATTCTAGTCTATAGTCTAGTCTATAGTTTAGTCTATAGTCTAGTCTATAGTCTAGTCTATAGTCTAGTCTGTAGTCTAGTCTATAGTCTAGTCTGTAGTCTAGTCAGTAGTCTAGTCTATAGTCTAGTCTATAGTCTAGTCTATAGTCTAGTCTATAGTCTAGTCTATAGTCTAGTCTATAGTCTAGTCTATAGTCTAGTCTATAGTCTAGTCTATAGTCTAGTCTATAGTCTAGTCAGTAGTCTAGTCTATAGTCTAGTCTATAGTCTAGTCTATAGTCTAGTCTATAGTCTAGTCTATAGTCTAGTCTATAGTCTAGTCTATAGTCTAGTCTATAGTCTAGTCTATAGTCTAGTCTATAGTCTAGTCTATAGTCTAGTCTATAGTCTAGTCTATAGTCTAGTCTATAGTCTAGTCTATAGTCTAGTCTATAGTCTAGTCTATAGTCTAGTCTATAGTCTAGTCTATAGTCTAGTCTATAGTCTAGTCTATAGTCTAGTCTATAGTCTAGTCTATAGTCTAGTCTATAGTCTAGTCTATAGTCTAGTCTATAGTCTAGTCTATAGTCTAGTCTATAGTCTAGTCTATAGTCTAGTCTATAGTCTAGTCTATAGTCTAGTCTATAGTCTAGTCTATAGTCTAGTCTGTAGTCTAGTCTATAGTCTAGTCTATAGTCTAGTCTATAGTCTAGTCTATAGTCTAGTCTATAGTCTAGTCTATAGTCTAGTCTATAGTCTAGTCTATAGTCTAGTCTATAGTCTAGTCTATAGTCTAGTCATAGTCTAGTCTATAGTCTAGTCTATAGTCTAGTCTATAGTCTAGTCTATAGTCTAGTCTATAGTCTAGTCTATAGTCTAGTCATAGTATTCTAGTCTATAGTCTAGTCTATAGTCTAGTCTATAGTTTAGTCTATAGTCTAGTCTATAGTCTAGTCTATAGTCTAGTCTATAGTCTAGTCTATAGTCTAGTCTATAGTCTAGTCTATAGTCTAGTCTATAGTATAGTCTATAGTCTAGTCTATAGTCTAGTCTATAGTCTAGTCTATAGTCTAGTCTATAGTCTAGTCTATAGTCTAGTCTATAGTCTAGTCTATAGTCTAGTCTATAGTCTAGTCTATAGTCTAGTCTATAGTCTAGTCTATAGTCTAGTCTATAGTCTAGTCTATAGTCTAGTCTATAGTCTAGTCTATAGTCTAGTCTATAGTCTAGTCTATAGTCTAGTCTATAGTCTAGTCTATAGTCTTGTCAATAGTCTAGTCTATAGTCTAGTCTATAGTCTAGTCTATAGTCTAGTCTATAGTCTAGTCTATAGTCTAGTCTATAGTCTAGTCAATAGTTTAGTCTATTATCTAGATCATAGTCTAGTCTACAATCTAGTCTATAGTTTAGTCTATCGACTTCAGTCTCTTAACCATGCCTGGTGTAGGGTACAAATATAAACAACTTGCGCAAATCGACAATTGCTTCGTGTTTATTCTTCACGTAGCTGTCACTGATATAAAATAAACACCCAATGATATACCCCAAGATAATAACAATTAGTAAAATAATTTAAATATTTTTTAAAGTTCATGCTTGTCTTAATCTGTTATTTATGTTTAATTACTAACTCTAACTAACTAAAGTAATCATCATGTTATTAGTCAAGTGTCAGTTAAAGAATTAATAAAAAATTAAAATAACTGTAAAGTTTTGTTTTTTATTTTTATTACATCCGTTTCCTTTAAATCGTACTTAAATAAATCTAGTGCTATAAGTATTTATAGAAAAGAAGAAGAAACCTCAGAATACATAAAGGTGTGGCTGTTGGCTGAATAGAAGATTAATTAAACAAATTATTAAATCTTTTATTGCAATGTCATCGGTATGATGCAATAAAAATGTACGTTACATCAATAATAGTCAAATAAAGTGTAAACAAATGATGGTAATATTTTAGAATTATTAACAATTATAATTATGTTATGGCTTTATAATATTTAAATGGTATACTAATAGTTTTAGAATTGAACAAATGTTTTGAAATAGAAGCTGTCAACAGTGTTTTTCAAATGTTTTAAAACTCTTAGATCATTTTAACTTGTTTTCCTAAACAAAAGAACTTTTTTGTTTAACAAATTATTAAACAGTAACAACTGGTTTAGATTTAATAATTTCATTGAAAGATTTTTAACATGGAAACACTTTCTTTCATCGAGTTTTTTGTTTAAGCTTGTCCTAGCCAGAATTTGCATGTCTCTCCCTTGTTATTGGCTAATTTATGGATTGTATTAAGATGTTTTTTTAAAAAAACAAACATTTTAATAATAATTTATTTTAAAAATTTTATTTTTTACATTTTAATTTAATATTTGATTTATGATCTATTGTCAGAGAATGACAAATATACACATTCGGCTTAAGGGTGCACGTGTTGCGTTTATTTAAGATATAAAGAACAGATAATGAATAGAATCTCATAATCTGAACTAGTTGTGTAGATGGTCAATGCTTTAGACACTCGTTCTGTAGAACGGATTTGCACCTACACTTTGTTTTTGGTTTATTTCAAATTTACGATACTTCATGTTATTATTGTTTAAGACCGGTCTTTATCTTTTGCTCCATTAAACAAATTACAGTTTTTAAATAAAGTATAATTTATGGACATTATCTTAATATTAATCCTTTAAGCAATTCATTGTTTTATATTTTAATCTTAAATTAATGTTTTTGAGCTTTTACGATATTAAAAATCTATTTAATTATTATAATCTTTGGTTATTTATACCTTTTCTTAAGAACTAGTTCTTAAACTTCTGTGTTTTTTTTCTGAATAGGTGCTTATACCCAATAAGCCAAAAAGTTAAATTTAAACGAATGGAATAACTAACTAACTAACTAACTAACTAACTAACTAACTAACTAACTAACTAACTAACTAACTAACTAACTAACTAACTAACTAACTAACTAACTAACTAACTAACTAAATAACTAACTAACTAACTAACTAACTAACTAACTAACTAACTAACTAACTAACTAACTAACTTACTTACTAACTAACTAACTAACTAACTAACTAACTAACTAACTAACTAACTAACTAACTAGCTAACTAGCTAACTAGCTAACTAGCTAACTAGCTAACTAACTAACTAACTAACTAACTAACTAACTAACTAACTAACTAACTAACTAACTAACTAAATAACTAAATAACTAAATAACTAAATAACTAAATAACTAAATAACTAAATAACTAAATAACTAAATAACTAAATAACTAAATAACTAAATAACTAAATAACTAAATAACTCATTAACTAAATAACTAAATTAATAAATAACTAACTAACTAACTAACTAACTAACTAACTAGCTGACTAACTGACTAACTGACTAATTGACTAACTGACTAACTGACTAACTGACTAACTGACTAACTGACTAACTAACTAACTAACTAACTAACTAACTAACTAACTAACTAACTAACTAACTAACTAACTAACTAACTAACTAACTAACTAACTAACTAACTTACTACTAACTAACTAAATTACTAAATAACTAAATAACTAAATAACTAAATAACTAAATAACTTAATAACTAAATAACTAAATAACCAAATAACTAAATACTAAATAACTAAATAACTAAATAACTAAATAACTAAATAACTAAATAACTAAATAACTAAATAACTAAATAACTAAATAACTAAATAACTAAATAACTAAATAACTAAATAACTAAATAACTAAATAACTAAATAACTAAATAACTAAATAACTAAATAACTAAAATAACTAAATAACTAAATAACTAAATAACTAAATAACTAAAATAACTAAATAACTAAATAACTAAAATAACTAAATAACTAATAACTAAATAACTAAATAACTAAATAACTAAATAACTAAATAACTAAATAACTAAATAAAAATAACTAAATAACTAAATAACTAAATAACTAAATAACTAAATAACTAAATAACTAAATAACTAAATAACTAAATAACTAAATAACTAAATAACTAAATAACTAAATAACTAAATAACTAAAATAACTAAATAACTAATAACTAAATAACTAAATAACTAAATAACTAAATAACTAAATAACTAAATAACTAAATAACTAAATAACTAAATAACTAAATAACTAAATAACTAAATAACTAAATAACTAAATAACTAAATAACTAAATAACTAAATAACTAAATAACTAAATAACTAAATAATTAACTAACTAACTAAATAACTACCTAACTAACTAACTAACTAACTAACTAACTAACTACCTAACTAACTAACTAACTAACTAACTAACTAACTAACTTACTAACTAACTAACTAACTAACTAACTAACTAACTAACTAACTTACTAACTAACTAACTAACTAACTAACTAACTAACTAACTAACTAACATTTAGAATTTCTTGGAAATAAATAACTCGTAAAAATTAAAAAAATAAGAAATTAACGTCGGCCGAAACCGACCATATAACACCCTACACCTGTTACTAAAATAAAGTGTGATTAAATCTGCACAGTAAAGCATTTCAGTTGAATTGTACCTTGCCTCAGATATACTTAACTTTTAAGTCAAATTTTGGTCTATGGTCATTAAGGTCATAAGGCTAGGCATTTTCAATAGGCTTCGTCCTTGGAAGAAGAAGATCATGTACCTAATCTTATTGAATTGTCTGCAAAATATTCACTTGTAGTTTGATTACAAGGTTTACGTGGACGGACATAGTTAAATCAACTCAGAAACTGATTCTGAGCCCATTGGTATACTTTGAAAATATTTTAAAAATAGGAGTTTTATAGGGTATTAATAGGAGTTATGTGGTATTATTAATGTTTAAAGTGATTTTTTACATTCAAGTAATTCTCAGAAGGATACCATATATTAGAGCTAGGGTTAAATGATGCCCGATCTGAACCGGCATTATCATGAGATTACAGTTATAGTGGGGAATAGGCGAAATAATGCGCACTTCGTCAAAAGAAGTGTATGTGTCAAATTTCAAGAAATTATTTTGCAAATGCTACCTGTAGCATGCGCACAAAGTTTACATGGACACACAGACAAATATATGTACGTATGAACGGTCTGACAAACGGATCTAATAAAGAAGTGTAGGGTATAAAAACCAAATAAATTAAACATAAATATCAACAGATCATTGTTAGGGCAACGTTATCTCGAAGAAGAAGGGCAATATTACAGAGCTCATATCTTTACTTATTGGACTTTCATTCATTCAGATAACATAACAATTATTAAGCTGCTATAACGTTATAGCAAAAATCAATCTTTCTATGCCGCGATATCTGAAAAACCTGATCTAATGTATACGTTCTAAGTCCAGATTCCGATACTTTAGTATACTTTACTCTCCGGGTTAAAAATGTGTTGGCCTGTGTAGATGTCCAGCTGCTTCTGTCATCATTTGGTTGTTGATTTTATTGGGTTTTAACAATAATTATTAATTTTTATTAAGCTTTGTATATTTAAATGAAAACCACTGTGCGCTGCGTGTGTGTTATATTGTTAATATCGTTATGTTTTATTGAAATTTTTTTCTAAACTTTTTTCTTAATTTCTAAACAAACAGTTTGTGTATAATACGACTTATTCCTTTTGTTTTATTTGCATAAATTTTATTGATTTCTGTTGTTGCTGCTGTCGATACTTTGTTTTGTTTCTATTATTTTAATATTTTTCGATGACAACTTTTTGTTATTGTTTTTATATATTTATTTGTTTAAATGGTTGTTAAACTCTTGTTATTAACATCATTATTAACACTTTAAATTGAGATTTAATTAAATTATATTTTTTATTATATGTTTTTTTTTGTGGTTTTTGAAATAATTTAATTTTAACAAGATTTTTATTATTTTAAAGACAATAACACTCACCATTGTGGCCATTCTAGCTGCTGGATAATAACCGGGTAATTGACCCGATGCAATTAAATTTCTGCGTTTATTGTGTTCATCGACGAAAACATGTTTGAAATTTGATATATCGACATCGCTGGCATCGGGAAAGCAACGACGATGAAAGAGCTGCAATAGGAAAATCGGTAGATGTATTATATATCAATGAATAGGAAACTGACATTTTTTGGTTTAAAATAAAATTGATTTTTTAAAACTTTTTTAAAGTATGACAAAACATTGCGATTTAGGAAATTAAATTTAAATTACAATAAATTACTGTACGATATTTAGTTTAGGTAAACTGTTATACAGTATAATGTTAAACATTAGGAAAAAACTTTTATATAGAAATTTTTCTATAAGAGAAATTTATATTCTGACCATTTGATGTAGAAAGTACTGTTACACAGATTGTTTTATACATCAAAACGGTTATACTCAAATTTTTATGTAGAAAACACTGCTATACTAAAATATTTATGTAAGAAGCTGTTATACTTGAAAATTTTGTAT
Organism: Lucilia cuprina; assembly: GCF_022045245.1. NCBI lineage: Eukaryota > Metazoa > Arthropoda > Insecta > Diptera > Calliphoridae > Lucilia > Lucilia cuprina. Next base: position 41,288,583 of record NC_060954.1, read on the forward strand.
AGGAAAAACTGTTTACTTAAAAGATATTACAAAAAACTGTTATACAAAACCATTTCTGTTATATTGAAAATTTTCTGTAGAAAAACGTTTACACTGAAAAATATTCGTCACAAAAAACTGTTATACTGTAATTTTTATTTTAAAATGAAAAATGAAAATACTACAGAAAGCTGTTATACAAAGCTATTTCAGAAAAAAACAGTTATATTGAAAATTTTTCATATTTTGAAAATTACACTGAAAGTTTTCTATAGAGAAAAACTGAATTTTTTTCTATAGAGAAAAACTAAGATTTTTTCTATAGAGAAAAACTTAGATTTTTTCTATAGAGAAAAACTTAGATTTTTTCTATAGAGAAAAACTACCATTTTTTTTATAGAGAAAAACTGAAATTTTTTCTGTAGAAAAAACGGTTATACCCAAGCATATTTAGTACTGTTATAGTACTAGTACTATTACAGAAAACTATTATACAATTGATTTTAAACTTTTCTTAGAAAAACTGTTATACTAAAAATTTTCTATTGAAAAAACTGTTATATTAAAAATTTGTCTATAGAAAAAAAATTACACTAAACATTTTCTAAATTTTTAATAAAAACTTATATTCTACAATTTTTGTATAGAAAAATATCATAGTTCCTCAGTAGAAAAAATTGTTATACTAAAAATGCTCTATCAAAAATGTTATTCCGAAAACTTTCTACAGAAAACTGTTACACATAACAATTCCTGAAGAAAAAAAAATGTTAAAATTTTCTGTAGAAAAACTGTTATAGATACTAACATTTTTCTATAGAAAAAATTGTTATTCTGTTTTGCTGTTATGCTAAAACTTTTCTACTGGAAACATAAAACAAAAAACTGTTATACCAACCAATTCTGTTGCAAAAATCTGTTAAATTTTATTCTTTTGTGTAAAAAAACTGTTATTTATGTTTTTATACTGTTATTTTTTGCAACAAAAACCGTTTTTATATAAGTTTGTCATTCCGTTTGTAATTTCTATAATATAATTTTCCGACCCTATAAAGTATATATATTCTGGATCCTTATAGATAGCAGAGTCGATTAAGCCATGTCCGTCTGTCTGTCTGTCTGTCTGTCTGTCTGTCTGTCTGTTGAAATCAGTTTTTAGAGGACCCCAGATATCGGAGAGATCCGAATCTTCAATAATTCTATTAGACATGCTTTCGAGAAGATCGCTATTTAAAATCAGCAAAAATTCATCAAAAAATTGTTATAAAAGCAACAACAACACTGTATATAGAAAAAGATGTACACGTGTGTGTGTAGATGTATTTGGTTTTATTCAGCTGTGTATTTGTGTTTGGATTCCAAACATACAAAAAATACACAGCAAAAAAAATATGATTTGCATTTTTTGTTAAAATAAAATAATTTTCCCTTTTGTTTTGCAAATATATTTTTTAATGAATAGAAAAAAGTATTTAAAACGTTTTCAATTATATGAGAGTAGATTGTGAGTTATTGTACAATAATTTTTATGCGAATAATGTAAGTTTGAAATTTAAAACTAACACAAATTTTTTCCAAGTGCTTTTTAAAACAATTTTTTTTTCGATAAACAAAAACAAAATCTACGTCTCGTCACTGTTTACCAGCAATGAATCAGAGGTCAAAGTCGACCGGCTTCGAGTCGGAGCATAGCCGCCGCCGAACTATATTTAGTTGCTAGAGCCGCCGCCGAAACATTCTTAAATCGACTCAAATTTTTTTAATGTTTTTATTAACTAGACTGTAAGATCAATTATGTTTAAAATACACTATGGTGAAGGGTATATAAGATTCGGCACAGCCGAATATAGCACTCTTACTTGTTTGTTATACTGTTATACTAAAAATTTTGTAAAGAAAAATATTTTTAATAAAAACATGCTACCTCAAACTGTTTATAAAAAAATTTTTGAAAAAAAAAACTGTTTTTTGCAAAAAAAGAACTGAAAAATTTGGCACAAAAATAACTTTTATACTACAATTTTTATGTATAAAACACTGTTATGGTAAAAGTTTTATAAATAGAACAATATTTAATGCAACATTTTAGTGAAAACCTACTACAGAAAACTATTATACAAAAATATTTCTTAAGAAAAAAACTGTTATTTTGAACAATTTTCGATATAAAAACTGTTATACTAATATTTTTTTATATAAAAGCTGTTATACTAAAAACTCCGGTAGGTTAGTGGTAAGTTTTGTAGTTAGTTAGACCGGAGAAGGTGGATGTGATTCCCACTTAGGGCACTGGTTAAAGAGTGCTCAACAGGTCTGTTAGAGGCTTAGGTGTATTTCAGCGGATTTAAGTTTTATATATCCTGCTTTCAAACTAACCAAAAACATTGCTATAAAAAATGTTATACAAAAGTGTTTCTTAGAAAAAAGAGCGTTATTTTTAGTTCACAGCTACAGTACATGGTAAATTTAAAAAAAAATACGTCATTTTTTACAATTTAATGTTACTGCATGCCAAAAAGCATAATATCCTGTGATATCCTTCGAAAATACTTTTTCCATTTTTCATCAAAAATGATCGATATACATCAAAATTAAGAGGGTGGTGAAGTCAAATTCATGAAAAGTCCAGTTGTTTAGTTTTGTGCGTAAAAGGTTTAATAAGTTCTGAAATGATTCTTAGTCGATTGGTATACTTTAAGGGTGGGGTAAGACCATTGTCTGTTTTTTGGCGAGTCAAACATCTGCCCAAATGTATAATACCCTCCCCACTACAGTGGTGTTAGATACAAAAACATTAACAATTAACATTCTGTGTAGAAAAAAACTGTTATACTACATATAGTTTACATTTTATAGAATAATTTATGAATTTTGGAATCGATTCGTTTGCGCATATTTTTGCATATTTTACTCATAGTAGCATAATTTGATTTTAATGACGTATTATTAGATGTTAAAATTTTTTTGTAAATTTTATGTTTTTTTTTTAATTTTATATTTTTTAATTTTATATTTTTTTAAATAAAAGTTTAATTTTTTGAAATTTTATTTTTATATCTTTTTCATATTCTTCTCTATCGTATAGTCTCTTTCGTATTATTAGCAGACAGATCTATGGACATAAGGGTGGCCCTAAAATTGATGTTGCTGATGTTCCAACCGAAAATGAAAATTTAGTTAATTTAGATAACATTTCTCAACATTTTTGTCCTGACGTCAATATTTGGTGAGCTGAATTATCCTTTGATTCAAAAAAGATCCTTTTTAATGATTATATTAAATCAGTGTTTTTATAAGTTTTAACAAACACTTTTCTAAGTCGAATGAGGAACTTATTCTACAAAATAACTCATACGCCCAGTACACGCATAATTTCATGTTTTTTTTAATAAATTACAAAAACCTTACACCATTATTTCGACAGGCAATATGACGAACAGTTTTGGAACCGCCACACAACTGAGGATCACACCACGAATACTGCTGACACAAACAATTTAAAATGTTCACAAATAAAACTAATAAAATTAACATTTTCCGTTTTACTGATACTTGTTGTATTAATGGAAAGTTCATTTTGTATGTTAAATTTTTTGTTAGAATAAAATTATTTTTGTTTCAAATTTGAAATTTAAATTTTTGCTTTTTTTTTTTTGATAATATAAAAATTTTAGATTTAAGGCTTTTTGTCAAACGTTTTATTTCGTTTTTTAATTAGTTGAACAAATCTTTTTAAACTTTTTTTCTCATTCTTTGATTTATTTTAATTTATTTAAAATTTTTTATATTTTTCGAAAAAGTTTAAAACAAATGTTAACCGCCGACAACCGTTTACCGATACCGAATGATAGTAGTCAAGCTAAAAGTTTAACGGCCAAGCCCAAAAGACAATAATTTTTCTCTTAGTTATTGGCGATAATTTTTTTTATTATTTTTTTAAAGTCTTTCTTTCTCGGCATTGTGTGTTAAAAATAATATAATATTTAGAACAAGTTTTAAGTCATTTACTTTTGTTGGTGCTGAATTTTTAAAAATAAAATAAAACAAATCAAAAAGTGTGTGTATAGAATAAAAACACAAAAATATGATTTTAAAATGCTAAAATTTAAATATTTTATAATTAAACA
>NC_060954.1:41292788-41295291 GCF_022045245.1 Lucilia cuprina
TATAGTCTAGTCTATAGTCTTGTCAATAGTCTAGTCTATAGTCTAGTCTATAGTCTAGTCTATAGTCTAGTCTATAGTCTAGTCTATAGTCTAGTCTATAGTCTAGTCAATAGTTTAGTCTATTATCTAGATCATAGTCTAGTCTACAATCTAGTCTATAGTTTAGTCTATCGACTTCAGTCTCTTAACCATGCCTGGTGTAGGGTACAAATATAAACAACTTGCGCAAATCGACAATTGCTTCGTGTTTATTCTTCACGTAGCTGTCACTGATATAAAATAAACACCCAATGATATACCCCAAGATAATAACAATTAGTAAAATAATTTAAATATTTTTTAAAGTTCATGCTTGTCTTAATCTGTTATTTATGTTTAATTACTAACTCTAACTAACTAAAGTAATCATCATGTTATTAGTCAAGTGTCAGTTAAAGAATTAATAAAAAATTAAAATAACTGTAAAGTTTTGTTTTTTATTTTTATTACATCCGTTTCCTTTAAATCGTACTTAAATAAATCTAGTGCTATAAGTATTTATAGAAAAGAAGAAGAAACCTCAGAATACATAAAGGTGTGGCTGTTGGCTGAATAGAAGATTAATTAAACAAATTATTAAATCTTTTATTGCAATGTCATCGGTATGATGCAATAAAATGTACGTTACATCAATAATAGTCAAATAAAGTGTAAACAAATGATGGTAATATTTTAGAATTATTAACAATTATAATTATGTTATGGCTTTATAATATTTAAATGGTATACTAATAGTTTTAGAATTGAACAAATGTTTTGAAATAGAAGCTGTCAACAGTGTTTTTCAAATGTTTAAAACTCTTAGATCATTTTAACTTGTTTCCTAAACAAAAGAACTTTTTTGTTTAACAAATTATTAAACAGTAACAACTGGTTTAGATTTAATAATTTCATTGAAAGATTTTTAACATGGAAACACTTTCTTTCATCGAGTTTTTTGTTTAAGCTTGTCCTAGCCAGAATTTGCATGTCTCTCCCTTGTTATTGGCTAATTTATGGATTGTATTAAGATGTTTTTTTAAAAAAACAAACATTTTAATAATAATTTATTTTAAAAATTTTATTTTTTACATTTTAATTTAATATTTGATTTATGATCTATTGTCAGAGAATGACAAATATACACATTCGGCTTAAGGGTGCACGTGTTGCGTTTATTTAAGATATAAAGAACAGATAATGAATAGAATCTCATAATCTGAACTAGTTGTGTAGATGGTCAATGCTTTAGACACTCGTTCTGTAGAACGGATTTGCACCTACACTTTGTTTTTGGTTTATTTCAAATTTACGATACTTCATGTTATTATTGTTAAGACCGGTCTTTATCTTTTGCTCCATTAAACAAATTACAGTTTTTAAATAAAGTATAATTTATGGACATTATCTTAATATTAATCCTTTTAAGCAATTCATTGTTTTATATTTTAATCTTAAATTAATGTTTTTGAGCTTTTACGATATTAAAAATCTATTTAATTATTATAATCTTTGGTTATTTATACCTTTTCTTAAGAACTAGTTCTTAAACTTCTGTGTTTTTTTTTCTGAATAGGTGCTTATACCCAATAAGCCAAAAAGTTAAATTTAAACGAATGGAATAACTAACTAACTAACTAACTAACTAACTAACTAACTAACTAACTAACTAACTAACTAACTAACTAACTAACTAACTAACTAACTAACTAACTAACTAACTAACTAACTAAATAACTAACTAACTAACTAACTAACTAACTAACTAACTAACTAACTAACTAACTAACTTACTTACTAACTAACTAACTAACTAACTAACTAACTAACTAACTAACTAACTAACTAACTAGCTAACTAGCTAACTAGCTAACTAGCTAACTAGCTAACTAACTAACTAACTAACTAACTAACTAACTAACTAACTAACTAACTAACTAACTAACTAAATAACTAAATAACTAAATAACTAAATAACTAAATAACTAAATAACTAAATAACTAAATAACTAAATAACTAAATAACTAAATAACTAAATAACTAAATAACTAAATAACTCATTAACTAAATAACTAAATTAATAAATAACTAACTAACTAACTAACTAACTAACTAACTAGCTGACTAACTGACTAACTGACTAATTGACTAACTGACTAACTGACTAACTGACTAACTGACTAACTGACTAACTAACTAACTAACTAACTAACTAACTAACTAACTAACTAACTAACTAACTAACTAACTAACTAACTAACTAACTAACTAACTAACTAACTTACTACTAACTAACTAAATTACTAAATAACTAAATAACTAAATAACTAAATAACTAAATAACTTAATAACTAAATAACTAAATAACCAAATAACTAAATACTAAATAACTAAATAACTAAATAACTAAATAACTAAATAACTAAATAACTAAATAACTAAATAACTAAATAACTAAATAACTAAATAACTAAATAACTAAAT
>NC_060954.1:41295391-41298497 GCF_022045245.1 Lucilia cuprina
TTAGTTAGTTAGTTAGTTAGTTAGTTAGTTAGTTAGTTAGTTAGTTAGTTAGTTAGTTAGTTAGTTAGTTAGTTAGTTAGTTAGTTTTATCATCTACTAAATTATTTTAAATAGTGTTTCGTTCATATTCACATCCAATTAATCACTTACCGACATAAAGTAAACAAAAACAAAACAAAAATAAATTAGCACGTTTAACTTATTTAGACATAAATACCAGTTAGGATGTGTTTTAAAATAAATTATTAAAATACACAACATAAATCTTTGAATAAATAAAAATTTGCTTTCTTTTTTTAAACTAAACAATAAGTCAACAACCTATTGACCTCCAATAGTTGGACACTAGTTCCACCATAAATATTAATCCCAAATAAAACGTTTATAAAATGTTATCTAATTTAAGACTTTTTATGCAAAATAATAAAAAAAAATCAAGAATTTCGGAAATATTTTAGTTTCTAAATAAAAGTCGAATTTCTTCTTATAAAGTTATTGAACCGGTTAAATCTATAATTGATTTATTTATATGACGTATGAGAAAATATGTATTCTGTCGGTTTGATCAAAAGTCTTAACTGTATGATCAATGAAAAATATTTCCTCCTTTCAATTATATGAAACATATGAATAGTTTTGATATTTTTATCCCTCTTAAATTTTATGAAAACTTCCACTGATATTTGTTATGAGTATCGTCGTATTAAATCTTAAATAAAGGCTTAGAGAATTAAACATGACAAGATTTTCTAATTAATAACAATTTCCTCACATTTATTAATGGTTTTCAGATATATTTTATTAAATAGTTATTATCGTTATAATCAACATGTTATTATTTAATCAACAGGATTTTTTTTACACATAAATTAATTAATATAAGTTATTATTATTTTTAATGCTCAATCATTCTGCTATTATCTGAAGATAATTGATATTGTAGCAATTGATCATGTGACTAAAGTCTTAGGAAATGTGATACCTGATTTGTAAAAAAAGCTTAATAAATCTTAATAAAAAATGTATGTTAAAAAGTTTAAACATCTCACACCCAAAACATAAACGTTAGCATCGTTTTCAAATTCACAATAAATCTTTGTTTAGGGTTATGGAGAATTTCTGGATATTTTTTTTTTTTAATTTTTCCATTTTTACAGAAATTAAGAATTGGAAATTCTTATATTTATATCAATTATATTCGTTTTCGTTGAATTTTATATAAAAATTTTTAATAATTTTTAATTTTTTTTACTTGACTATGGCCTATTGATTTATGAAGCGTCATTATAACATAATAAAAAATCAATTAATCGATGCCAATTATAAAAAAATAAACATAATTAGAAAACAAGTTACACCACTTTTTTGGAGACTTCAGAATTTTGTATACCCTACCCATTATAGTCTTTACATATGTGTCTCTCATTTTTCGCACGATTTTCTTATAAAATTTGTTTAAATTAGAGAAAGGGTGACATCGACTATGTGGTCATATGTACAAGGACTTTTAGAATCACATTGTAACATTTGGCGCATTTGATAGGTCCAAACAAGCCCAAAGTGTATAAACCTTTGTCAAGAATGTCAATCTACAAAAATTCTCAAACTAAGCGCCTCCTGGACTGTATTTATACTTAAAGGGTCAGGTTTTATCTATGTTTATTCAGTGCTTATCAACAAAAATATCCGAAAAACGTCATGACCACGGCTACACCGACTACAACATCGTCAGTTTCAGGGACAAAACCAATGGCGTTCATAGGCAAGGTATCTCTAAACATCATTCTGAAATCCAATCCCATTGAAAATCTTACTTCAGGGCGTGGCTAGGCGGTTCAGATCCAACCTAAGTTAGCACGCCTTAAAAAGATAACAACAAATCTAAAGATACATCATCTGAAGTAGAACCTCATCAGCAAACATAACATATATAGTTACAAATGGAATAGTGAACTTTGATATTTCCCTGAACCCTCTGGTATAGGGTAAACAAATATACAAAATAACAAAAACAATAACTAATACTTAAGTGGCAAATAATTCGAATCATAATTTAATTCCAACATGATATTTGATGATATTTAAATGAACAGGCTTCCTCTGCTTAAATCAGCAAATGACAGCAGCAAAAAACACATTAAGACGCTTTCAGAGTCGTCTTAAAGTCAAAACAAGACAAGTTAAAGTGAAATTGACACGCTAAAAGAATATTAAATTAACAGCTAACTAACTAACTAACTTACTGACTAACTTCTACGCCAACTAACTACTAACAAATATTGCATAATTAATAATATATTCAATTCTAGATATGTATATAATAATATAATAAAATATATACATAAATATTTAAATATATATAATATTATACAAAAAAAAAAAAAGAAAAAAGATTAACGAGTATTCACTCTCTCTTTATAGTTTTAAGAACAAGTTCTTTCCTTTGTTTTAGCGGGATTTAAAAGATAGACATTTGGAATTTTCAATATTGCACAGTGTAGTTAAAAACAGTGATCAGCACAAAGAGTTACGATGCAGCATTTACAATTGGTTCATGATGTGTGGTGTTAAAACTCGTGCCCTGTTTGTCATGAATGCAGAGTACTTATGTAAACTTACAAGCAAAGAAAAATTCTATTAGCCAGGCTTGGGAAATTCAGTACTTTAGTATTTTTTATGTAGACTTCCACGATATTTTAGTACTTTTTCAAACTTTTGATAAATAGTCCACATTCTAGTTCTATAGTATAGCCTAGTACATAATCCTGTCTATATTGTTTAGCTTGGAATCTATTCTGTTTTCTTGTCTTTCGTCTATACTTCAGTCTAATCCATAGTCTTGAATATAGTGTAGTATATAGTGTAGTATATATTCTAGTCAATAGTCTACAGTTTAGTCTATATTCTAGGTAATAGTCTAGTCTACAGTGTAGTCTATAGCTTTTTCTGAAGTCTCTTCTATAGTAAAGTCTAGACTGTAGTATAATCTACTCTATATTCTTGTCTATAGTCTAGTCTATAGTCTAGTCTATAGTCTAATCTATAGTCTAGTCTATAGTCTAGTCTATAGTCTAATCTATAGTCTAGTCTATAGTCTAGTCTATAG
>NC_060954.1:41298597-41299986 GCF_022045245.1 Lucilia cuprina
AACTAGAACTGAACTAGAACTAAACTAGAACTGAACTAGAACTGAACTAGAACTGAACTAGAACTGAACTAGAACTGAACTAGAACTGAACTAGAACTGAACTAGAAACACTTTAATTTTACGTGTTTTACTAACATTTACTATTAACTTTGAAACTTTGCCAACAGCTAGTAAAAATTTATGGCTTTATACTTGACTTTACAGATTTTTTTAAATAATTGAACTTACTGTCAAGTTAATAAAATACACTTCAGCTGTCTTTGAACTACTCTCAGTAAACATAATTTATCTTCTTTAAACATCCACACCATTTCCAATTAAATGCCATATATTTGATTTTTTAAATAAATTTTAAAAATATTACAATATTTAAATTCTCTTTATAGATTACTGGAATCTAAAATTAAGAAATATTTAAAAATTTTTCGTTTTTATACAATTAACGAAAAATAAAAAGAAAACTAATATCGTTATATATCAATTTTTGTCCATCACAAGATGGCTATCCATTTAAAGCTGACATTTATTTTTAAGGGTCCGTCTAATGTCTACATAAAGAATCCTGAAAAAAAACGGACGTTACTGCAATACAATTGGAGATGGTATAATGTCAAACATCAAAAGTTACTTTAGACTCTTTCCCAAACTTTGCAGTCTAAACAATTATTTTGCCAAAAAAAATTACAAATCTAGAAATACTCTTGTTACTGTTGTAAGGCTGAATTTTATATAAATCATATTTATTGTAAAAAGTTCCAACCAGCACACAAGCCAACATGTGTCGCGTGGTAATAAGTTTTCTATTTTATTACTGTAATGTTTTTTAAAAACGACAAAAAAATTGCTTGGCAACAAAGATTTAATGACCACTGACAATTTCAATCTAATGGAGTTTTTTTTTTTTTTTTTTTTTTTTTGTTTTGGTCCTTCGATGATTTACTCGGTTGTATAGCAGGGACCAATTGCTGACAAATTTTATTGAATAGAATAGAATTATTAAGGGATAATAATTTTTCATTATTACATGTTGTAAAGAACCAAAAAGGATTTACATAAATACAATTACATGTTTCGCAGTATGTACAGGAAAGCAATAGTTGTATTTACAGTCATAGAAAAATGTTGGTACAAGAAGAGAATTAGTTTGTTTAAAATATTTAATAATTACTGATTATAAAAAACTAGATTAGATCTAGAACAGATTTAGAAGAGAACTAGAAGAGAAGTAGAACATAACTAGAACAGAACTAAAAGAGAACTAGAACTGAACAGAACTAGAACTGAACTAGAACTAAACTAGAACTGAATTAGAACTGAATTAGAACTGAACTAGAACTGAACTAGAACTGAACTAGAACTGAACTAGAACTGAACTAGAACTGAACTAGA